>NC_061509.1:56812409-56881240 GCF_022539505.1 Lolium rigidum
GTCGGATTCAAGAGGAGCTACTACTTCCGCTGCCCGCTGGAACGGGGAGGTGGACGTCGTCTTCATCAACAACCGAACGTGTGACCGAGTACGGAGGTGCTGCCCGTTCGTGGCGCCGGAAACGATCGTGATCAAGATCTTCTACGCGCTTTTGCAAGCGGCAAGTGAACGTCTACCGCAGCAACAAGAGCCTCATCTTGTAGGCTTTGGAATCTCTTCAAGGGTGAGACTCGATACCCCCTCGTTGCTACCGTCTTCTAGATTGCATCTTGGCTTGGATTGCGTGTTCGCGGTAGGAAATTTTTTGTTTTCTATGCAACGTTATCCTACAAGAAGGGGGAGCGTCAGGCGCGTCACCCGGGTTGGAGCTTGCCGGCGCGGAAGCTTCCGGCGCGGCTCTGAAGGGGGAAGACGTCTTGGTCTTCTTTTTCTTTTTCTTTTCTAGGACGGGAGGAACCAGAGGTTCCGCCCGCCCGGCAACTTCTTCTCCGGCGCCGATGTTGCTGGCGCCGGTGTCTTGGTTCTTGGTAGGGGAGACAAGGTCCTCCTCCGCGCGGTGATCTGGCGGTGTAGGGGCTGCGCGCCCCGAACTTGTAGTGCCTCCCAGAGGGGAGGTAGAGGTGATGCCGGCACCAGATGGTGCCGGGCTTGAGTGAGGAGGAGGAGTTGAGGTCCTTGCGGATCCGGCAGAGCCCTCAGGCCTGGGGCCAAGCTTGAGCGCGGGGCTGAAAGAGAGAAAAAGAAAGGGTTGAAAAAAAGCAACCGGAAAAGAGCTTGGTAAAAACAAAACAAGCAGAGAAACGGGGCCTTACCCAGAAGAGGTCGGCATCTGCCTGCTCTTGTAGCGCCTCACGCCTGCGACCTTCCCCGCAAAGGGTTCAGTCCGGAAGCGCTTGGATGCAGGGGCCTGGCTCGAACCGGCGTCAGAGGCCGGAGCCTTGTTCTTTTGGCCTTGGGCCATGAGTTTCTCCACAAACTCTTGGCCTGCCTCGGCCTGCAGGGGAGGAACGTGCTCGTGGACCTGTGGGTTGATGTTGGCTGAGGGAACATCTACAGAGGAACAATAACAGAAGAATGTGAGAGATCAAAAAGAAGAGCTACCTCAAGCAAGGTCAGGTCGTCAGACAAACCGGAAGGTTCCGGTGGAGATTTGCCGAGGCGCGAGGCTGGAGTCCGGCCCATCTTCAGATCCTGCCAATGAATGAAGGGGTCCGGGTCGAACTTGTCCAGAGCACGCTTCCGACAAGGGCCTCGCCGGTCTGAGTCGATGCGGGGGAAGTGGTCCTTGGCCTGAAAACAAAAGAAAAAAGGGTTAGTCACAGTATAAAAGTTACCGGTAAACCGACCCAAGTTGCGTAATTTCTTACTTCTTGGGTCGGAGGGTTAGTGGAACTGAGGGGCCGGAGGCCCCATTCCCAATCTTCCGGCATGGCGATCCGGCGGATCTGCCTAGCCTTGAGGACAATGTCCTTCTTGCTGAGAGGAAGTCCGGTGATCTTGGTAGGATCACCGGGACCATACATCTCGCTCATCTTATGCATGCGGCGCTTAAGAGGAAGCACCCGGCGCGAGATGAAGGCGCGGATAATATCATCGGAGCAGATGTTAGTCTCCTTCATCAGCTTCTCCATGAAGCGTACCACCCGGTTGGTTTCGATATGATCTGTCTTCGGGTGGTAGCTCCGAGTTGATTTTTCGGGGCGGCGCGGATTAAAAGGCGGCGGATCGATGAGATCTGCGGCGCCATTGTTCTTCACGTAGAAGAAGGTCCCTTGCCATAGCCGGCATGACTCGAGACCGGAAAACTTGAAAAAGGGCTCCCTTGGCGGGAGCCGATGATGCAAGACCCGCATTGTACGGGGGTTTGGGTTTAGGGATTTCCTTGCCCCGAACGGAATTGATCCGAAGAGCAAAGAAACGGGCAAACGTCTCGCGAGTGGGACGAATGCCGATATAAGCCTCCATAAAGGTGGCGTAGCAAGAGAGGTAGAAAACGGCGTTGCCGGGAAGATGGTGAGGTTGGAGTTGGTAAAAATCAAGGAAACTCCGGAAGAAAGCAGAGGCGGGAAGGCCGAAGCCGCGCTCGAAGTGAGCGAGAAAGACAACGCGTTCACCGGGTTAAAGCACCGGTTCAATCTCGTCGCCAGGAGCCGGCAGGATACTCCTTCCGGAATTCTCCTGGACCGGTAAAGCCAGTCGATTTCGTACTGGCTAACGTTGGAGCCCATCCAGGCCCCGCGTGTGATACCGGCGGGATCTACGCCGGAAGCTTGGCTAGAGCTACCGGTTTCTTGGTCGCTACCGGAATCGATGTCCATCTGGACAAGATCGGCGGTTAATCCGTCGGAGGATTGGCTATGCCGGCTATCGGAGGAAGAGGCGAAGAAGAGGCGGAGGAAGACTCCTCACTAGGCATGAGATTTGACGCAGAAAAACACGAATCCCACGATTTACCCCCGCGTGAAGATCTACGAGTGAGAGAAAAAGCAAAAGAAAAGAAGAAGTAAATACACTACCAACTCAAGATCTAGAAAGCAAGCAAAAGAGGGTAAACGCAGATTGAGCCTAACTCCGAGGCGGCGGAGTCGCAGAAGAAGTGGCTCACCGGTGGATTGGCGAGCTTGCGGTTGGCGAGGAGGTCCGTCGATGGCGAGGTGGAGAAGAGCTTGAGGAAACACCAATGCCGCGACCACGAGAGGAGCACCACAGAGATTCTTCGCGCGGCGAAGTTCGGCGACGTCCGGCGGAGCAGTAGCGGAGATTCGCTGGGCGGCGGAGCTCGAGCGGCAAACGAAGCGGCGGAGGCGCAGAGAGCAAAGGACACTGTGCGCGAAGAAGTGGGGAATGCGAGAAGAGGAAGAAGAAGGAGCGGTTTCGCCTTATAAAGGAAGAGAGAGAGGTGGGCCGAAAACCGCCGGGCCGCGGCGGTTCGGTCCGCGGGCCACGACGGTTCGCTCCACGGGCCGCCGCGTGGCGCAGCCGATACACGCGTAAAACAGAAAGCCACGGGGAGGTGCACACGGATCCGAACGGTGGTTGGGATCCGCTATGGGGCAGTTAATACGCGCGCGGAAGCCGAAGGGAAGTGACCCCTGACACTGACGCGTCAGTCACAGTGCGCATGTCACTGACAGGCGCGGGGCCCGAGATATTCTCGACTTCGCCGAGGAGGTGTTTAATGACTAAGATGCCGGAGGATAAGATATATACCGGAAAATGCCTTGCAAAGAGAGAAAACGTGAGTCCGGGCAAAGGTGCCGGATCTAAGCTAAGCGCCGGATAGATTAAACCGGTATCCAAAGACGTGAGAACCTGGCATGGTCTATTGGATAGAATCCGCCAGACTATACCAGCTTCGGGGACTAATGTTGGGGGGATGACCCCGGTATGCCAAAGGCATGCCAAACCGGATGGTTTAAGCCATCAAGATACCGGTTTAATGTTCATACCGGAGCACAAAAGATAAGAGTTTGGCTAAGTAAAGCTAAGCCGGTATCCCCAAGAGGGGTATACCGGAACCGGGTAAAGAAGACACCGGGATACCGGAAAAAGGAGCATGTCGGCAGGACTGGTCAAAGATTCTCTCCAGAGCTAGAGGACAAAGATGAGCTAAGCAAAGTAGCTTTAAACGAATGCCTGACGATAAAGAGGAGGATGACGATGAAAGAAGTCGGAGGACGTCAGCCTCCCTGATTAAAGAAGACCCCGGTGTCATCTATGATTAAAGTAACTTTGTAAAGTAGTTTGTCTAGTCAAAGATGCCATTAGGGTTTCTTCCCCTGTAAGCCACCCTCTCCTCTATATAAGGAGAGGGGGCACACCCGTACTCGGGAGCGACGAGCGGAGAGAGAAATCCTGTAAGCACGAACTTGTTACCTGTGGAGATCAATAAAGAAGATGATCTAGAGCGAGTTCTTCCTTGTGTCTTTCTTCTTCAACCTCTGGCCTTGGCTAAGTTCTTGAGGAAACCATTCGGAAGTTCGTCCCATCTAATCACAAACCCTCCCCCGAATCCTCTAGCGTCCATTCGGCCCCAACTTAAGCCATCCTATGGCATCTGTCTGTTCACCACGACGACAACAACAGTACAAAAAATGCAATAAACAACACTTAATAAGTGGAGCACTGAAAATCAAAAGTTCCGTATACAACTAAGAGAAAAAATACAATAGAAAACTAAATAGGTGTAAAAGTACTATACACAACTGCGAGAAGACACAATGGGAATAATGCAAAGCAAAATGGTATGAATACATAGAGTAAGTTGTATTAATATTATTTATATTACATTTCTGCAATTGTTTAATTTTCATTTATATATAGTAGAAAATTGGAAAAATAATCTCCATTAGTAGAAAAAACATAGTTGAAAATAAATATCTGAACTCATCTATCGAGATTTAGTTTTGATGAGTGAACACCTTTTTCAGTTCGAGGAAAAAATGGGTGAACACCACAGACCTAATTTTAACTACCTTTAATGATTCTTTTGGCCGTACAATGCTATGTTTTTATTGCTTGTTTATTTATTTCTTTGTTGAGATTTGTACTTACATCTTGTTACTTTTATTGTTCGCTCTAGTTTTTCCTTAGAAAGTAGCCAAGTATACAATACTACTTTGATAAAATAATTAAGTTACTTTAGAAATTTATAAATAGAAAATATTTAATACATTTTTTGTATGATGCAACAAATTTGTGAAGAATTGATGTCGAAATCACTAGTGTAATATGACACAACAGCAACCCCACTACACATGATATGGCCTCCGGAAATTTTGATTCCCGATGTTTTGACCTTGTAACATGTTTTAAAAGACTTATATTTTCGATCAGAGAAAGTACACAACAATACAAAGATGCAATAAACAACCATCAATTGGTGGATCACTCAAAATCAAAAGGTGCAATATCAATGTTAAGAAAATCGGTAATCGTTAACTGCTCGGTTGGCTTGGGAGTAGCGATTAATCGGAATTTGGACGATTAACTGATTTAATCGGTCATCTATTAATCGGTGCAGCCTACACAAATCAGCACTTAAAACAGTTTATATAAGAAAAATAATAGTATATGAGTATCTAAATGTTTGTCACTACTTCTCGACAGCCTAAAATCCTAGAAAAACAAGTACGCTTCTCCTCCATGACATAATCTTCAATGTCAAGAGCGAATCAGGATCCACTAGCCGAAGCCGTGTTCCTTCCTTCCACTTCTTCTCCTCTCACCTCTCAAGTTTATCTTCTACCACCACCTACCTGGAGTACGACCCCTCTTACACCTCAACCACCTAACCTATTGAAGGCATCCTCGAGCTCCTATATGAGTACATCAAGGTGGTAAAGCTCCTGCATCTGAGGTCTGGGAAACTGCGAGTAACTGGTCTAGGGGGCAAGGAACTAGTTGGCGACAGTGGAAATTGAACTACTAGAGGCTGCAATCAAGCGAGAGCTTCTCAAAACCTACTTTATTGTGGAGGGGTAGCGCCTGTATTAGAGATACGCATTGCAAATTTTATATTTTTTTTGACCAACTATAGTAGTTAATCGGGAACATACCTATACCTAGTAATCGGACTTTCAGACTGATTAATCGGGGTAAAGGATTAACCCAAGCGATTAATGGTAATCGACACGGTCGGGCCCCTAGTAGCGATTAATCGGCCTAGTAATCGTTGAATCGGCCTAGTTTTTGAACAGTGTGCAATATACAACTAAGAGAAAAAGTACAATAGAAAACTATGATACAAAAATAGGCGTAAAAGTACTATACACAACCGTGAGAAGACACCATAGGAACAATGTAAAACAAACTGGCATGAAGATACAATATAGAATATAAAAAATCAAATTAGACAATTGAGATAATGTAATACAATACCAAAATAGGAAAAATAATACTATGCATCAGAAGGAAAAAACATAGTTGAAATAATATCTGATTTAGCTTTGATAGTTCCATGGGGGTAAAACAATGTTAAGAGGAGGCGAGCGTGATGGAAGGAGCTCTTTGACTAAGAGGATTTTGATAGGAGCTCTGGGGATTGAAAACCTTAGAAACTTTTCTGCTTAATTTGAACGATTTAATCATACAAGATTATTCTAAGAATCATTTGCCCTACATTTTATAAAAGTAAATTGCGGGGAACATTTTATAAGAAATTCAGCATCCACCTAGACCTTGTTGGTAGAAACGGGCATGATATTAAGATCCTGCTCTTCTTTTTCCAATTTCTGCAGTTTTTCTTTAAACAAATCAGCGAGTGGAAGAACCATAAAAATGAAGTCCGTCTAGCTATGATTGTAGCAAAAAAGGAATGTTTTCTGCTCGGAGGAATTCCTCGTAGTTGTAGTGGAGCACGCACCCGACTTGATCAGTGCGGTGTCGTGCCACCTCCGGCGGTGCCATGCCACGTTCCGTGGTCGGCGGGCACCCGGCGGCTCTCCGACCGGCCAGGCCACCGCCGCTCCGATCGACGGACGATATGATGGTCGACCTTAACCTGCGGCGTGGACGCCGATCTCACATCACATGGCGGGCACACAACAGCGTCAGTGTTCAGTAGAGTAGTAGACTGCGCTACTGGACGAAGCACCTTATCTATCTTTTTTTGACTCCACGACGAGGTCCACGAGAAGCGTCACCGACTGCGGGCGAGAGCGCGCGCCATGGCCACGAGCGCGGCCACCGCCGCCACCCTCCTGCCGACGACCCAGCACCGGCGGGCACCGCCTCGCCTCCTCCTCCTACCCCTCCTCCTCGGCAGCTCATGGAAGGAGTCGCCTCCTCCCCATCAGGTACGGAAGCCACCAGGCGTTCGATCAATTGCCCCCACTGCCTGCACTGCTAGACAGTGTCAATTGTTAGTTGTTTGTTTGAAGCAACACCCAATTTAGCTCTGTAGCTTATCACGATGAGCAGGCAGCTTAACTCTGCCCATTCTTCCTTTCTTGCTTAGTAGTGCCCGATCAGCTCTCTGTTGGTACACTGATAAGACATAGTGCTTGGTAGTTGGTACTGGTGGTTTTCTCTATTGCAGCAATTGTGAAACAAAGTACAGCTGGTGCATGCCAAATTGCCACAGTATAATCTGTGCCTATCCCTTATTGCTGCTGTTTATGCAGATGCCAATCGCCCGGGGTCGACAAAACCAAGACGAAGAGGAACTTGTTCGACAACGCCAGCAACCTTCTCACCAATTTGCTCGCTGGCGGCAACCTCAAAAATATGCCGGTTGCCGAAGGCGCTGTCACTGATCTGTTCGACCGGCCCCTATTCTATTCACTCTATGATTGGTTCCTCGAGGTGCTTATCCTGCTCTCTGTCTCGTGCTACTTACTACTGCAGCACTTTCATCTGCTTACTGGAAGAATGTGTAGTTGCAATCCGTGAATATTACATACATATTCGAGTGAAAACTATATACTATTTGTTTTCAAATCCAAACGGAAGAGAGGATACATGGCACCCAAATTTAGTAATCTTGACCAGTTGACCACCTGAATGGTATTCTCTGATTGCCATTTTTAAGGCCATATTCAAACCTTATGTACTCGAATTATGTATCCTTATATGCAGCGTACGTTGCTAATCATACTCAGAAAATAGCAAGCTAAACCTTTCTTTCAATTGACATCTCGGTTTGGGCTTGAAAATTTGCGTAACATGATTTGAGAGGGCCTTGATCAACATTAAAACAGACTTATTCATTTGGTATATTCTATGCGGCATGCAAGTCATAGAACATGAGGCATCTCACAACCCCATTCAGAAATGGTGGACTTGAACATGAACGTGAAATTATGCCTTTATGAGGTGTATGCCAAGATAAAAAGCAGCAGCAGGACAAGATAATATGCTAATAGTTTGTGCATGGTATTTTTGTTCCAGTTGTGTTGCTGTGATCTGAAAGAGTTTTCGCTTGAGCTAACATATCCTGTTATCCTTGCAGCACGGTTCTGTCTACAAACTTGCTTTTGGACCCAAATCATTTGTTGTTGTGTCTGATCCAATTGTTGCTAGATACATCCTCCGGGAAAATGCTTTCGCATATGATAAGGTATGTTTTCTAAATTCTAATTAATACTGTGTGAATGTATGTAAATGAATACACCGAACATATGACACTGTAAACAAGATCAGGCCATAATGGTCGGCACCTTATTTGTAGCATATATTGCTTTCCCGTAATCAAACTGCGCACAAAACAATATTAAATACACTTCAGGAGTAACTACTGGAGTAGCTTGGTAGTTTCTCACTTACATACTTTTCTACTTGAAATCAGGGAGTTCTGGCTGAAATTCTTGAACCAATAATGGGAAAGGGTCTTATACCTGCTGACCTTGATACCTGGAAGCAAAGGAGAAAAGGTTAGAAAGGTCGGATTTTTGAATCGTACTTGCATACTTGTAAGTCTTCCTTGAGTGCAGTCATACTGCATATTTCTGTACACTAGTCTAAGGTGCTGTTACTCAGTAAAAGCAGATTGACCATTGTCCAGTGATATGAATTCACTATGTCGTTCAAAAATTTTTTTTTGGACTTGACAATTAAAGATAAAATTGTCTTAAAAAAGCTCAAGGTTAAGTATGCTTCGTGGTATAAGCTTCAGCCATGCTGACTGGCCCTAGGGCTTATTTGGACTGTTGAACCAACTAGCATGTCTTATGAATATTTTCACAGACAATCCGCAGCTACCTTTATGGCGGAATTGGCCAACATAATTAAACTATTGCAGAGCTAACGTGAACGTCATGTTTGCATTCACAAAACATTTTTCTGATGGTGCACCTTATCCATTCTGCGTGTTCTGCAGTTATAACTCCCGGGTTCCATGCCTTATTCATAGAAGCTATGGTGAGAGTATTTACCAAATGTTCAGAGAGAACAATATTGAAACTTGAAGAACGTATTGAAAAGGAAGACCATAGTGACAAATCTACAATAGTGAACCTCGAAGAAGAATTCTCCAATTTGGCTCTTGATATAATTGGCTTGGGAGTGTTCAATTTTGATTTCGACTCGGTTAATAAGGAATCTCCTGTAATCAAGGTTGGTGTATAAGCATTATGTAGTTACACTATCTGATTATCGTTTGTTCCTGGGAAGTGATTGCATGGTCTTGTTATTAATATATTGAGTAAAAGTACAAAAGAATACCCATCTTGCATGTTTATGATGAGTAAAGATGGGTGATGCTTTTCTGCTAATTTTGTCGAGCCTCCTTTTGGTGATTTTCTATTTCTGCTCTGCAGGCAGTATATGGAACTCTTTTTGAAGCTGAGCATCGATCCACCTTTTATATCCCTTACTGGAATCTTCCTTTAACTCAATGGATAGTGCCAAGACAGCGGAAGTTCCGCAGTGACCTCAAGGTTATCAATGATTGTCTTGACAATCTTATTAAGAATGCAAAAGAAACAAGACAGGTTTGTACCAACATAAAATTTAGTCATACATGGTACCTATTTTCTGGAACTTGTATTAGTTTTGACATTGCTTAATATAGGAAGCTGATGTGGAAAAACTGCAGCAAAGAGACTACTCATCGCTGAAGGTTAGCTCTGATCACTCCTTATTTTCTTGGTTCATGCTGATATTACCAGTTTGTTTTATAGAACATCTATATTATCTGGCAGTTCGTGATGTTGCCTTTATATTTGTAGGATGCCAGCTTGCTGAGATTCCTTGTTGACATGAGGGGAGCTGATGTTGATGACCGCCAGGTAAATCGCCCTTGTAATGTTTAATTTTCTAAGAATGGAACATAATCAATAACTTGTGTATTGTACCATTTATTTGCTCCTGCACAGGGAGATTTTAATATTTTTCTGTCTACCGTTTCATATTTTTCATTTGTATTTCCACTTGAATCAGGCAAGTAAGTTGACAACTTTTTTTGGTTTGTGATAGCTTCGAGATGATCTTATGACAATGCTTATCGCTGGACATGAAACAACTGCAGCTGTTTTAACATGGTCTATTTTTCTACTAGCCCAGGTTCATAAATGCTTTCACTGACATGAACAGAGAGTAACATTTAAATTGCCTACTTATGACTTCAATAACATCATACGATTGGCTTTAACTTTTACAGAACCCCACCAAGATGAGAAAAGCCCAGGCAGAGATTGATGCTGTACTCGACGATGGGGCTATTACAGCTGACAAGCTCAAGAAATTGGAGTATGTTACTTATGTTACCATTTCTTGTGAATTGAACTATGTTTGATTTTTCTATACAATACTCCCTCCTTCCAAACATATATGCCCCCTCGAATTTTCAGCCTAATTTGCCATGAATTTGACAAACAAAAATTAGTTATATGCGACAAAACCATTGGATTTGTATTTGAAAAAGTTTCCAATGGTATAATTTTGTGGCAAATAACTCATATTTTGTTAGTCAAATGAATGGTTAAAGTTAGGCTTAAAATTTGAGGGGCTTTATATATTTGGGAGGGAGTATTTTGGGGGGCTTGAAAAATTTATAGATTTCCATCATATATTCTTAATGGCATATCATATGCTTCCAAAATCACCAGCTGTTACTAACTTTCCATGTCGTGTTGGTACAAGTTTACTATATTAATGCATCATAAATGGTTTTAAACTTCACATACTGCATTCTTGCTGCGTTATAGGTACATAAGATTGATCATTGTTTTTTTCAAAAAGGTACATAAGATTGATCATTGTTGAATCTCTTCGCTTGTATCCTCAACCACCTTTGCTAATCAGACGTTCTCTCCGTCCAGATAAATTGCCAGGTACCATCTCGTCTTTAATATATCCAGCTTTCTTCGAGCAATCAGAAAAGAAGAGTTGGTACAAGATTATTAGGAATAACATATGCCAGATATTAAAGGGCATGTGATGTGGCAATGACAGTGCCATTTTGCAGATGATAAATTCTTATAAAATTAAACTGCATTTCCTTGTTTCATAAATACAATATAACATCGAACACATGACATAAATATACCTGTTTTTTTTTCAAGTTACCATGTATTTTGAAACTTTTGCCGTTCAACACTTGCATTCTAAGTTGTACTTATGAAAAAAAAAACATTTGCATTCTAAGTTCTCGTCTTCTGAAAAATGACGCACACAAATTCATAGGTGGGTACAATGGAGCAAAAGAGGGATACGAAATACCAGCTGGAACCGATATATTTCTTTCGGTAAGATGGGGAATTGGCAAATTTAAGCTGTTTCTTTCTTTCAGATATATATTCATAATTTTGGTACCAATATAAATTACCTTCATGATAAGTTTGCTATAGGTCTACTGGTCTGTGGAATATAAAATACGCCAAACTTAATTCTGTTATCCTTTAGACGTTTGTCTTATGGAAAATGCTGGCACTGCAGATATACAATCTCCATAGATCTCCATACTTTTGGAATAAACCAAATGAGTTTGAACCAGAGAGGTTTACAGTTCCAAAGATGGATGAGAACATAGAAGGTTGGGCTGGGTTTGATCCTGCCCGGAGTCCTGGCGCGATGTATCCCAACGAGGTATGCCTGAGCACTAGTCCGGTCATTCTCGCCTCTACTGGTTAGACCTCGTTCGTTGAAAAATCAAATCCTTATCAAACTCCGTTTACCAGATTATAGCAGACTTTGCTTTCCTCCCCTTCGGTGGAGGACCCCGCAAGTGCGTGGGAGACCAATTCGCGCTCCTCGAATCGACAGTGGCCTTAGCCATGCTATTGCAAAAGTTTGACGTGGAGCTGCGAGGATCGCCCGACGAAGTCGAGATGGTGACGGGTGCGACGATCCACACAAAGAACGGGTTGTGGTGCAGGCTTAAGAAAAGGACTTGATCGATCAGGCATAACTTTGCACCAAAAGCTTTTGCTTATTGTTGACTTCTCACATCATTTGCATGCTTTAGCTGGGTAAAGCAGGTTCATGTACATGGTAACACCTCTTGGGAGCTCTAGGGGCATCAATTCTATGCACCACCATCATCTGAAACATATGGCTGCAAATGCTGGGTGCTGCATGCATGCATCTAAACTGAACCACAGTGCACTCCATGCCAAACTGACCAGAGTATTGTGTGACGGGGAAGGTTGCTGTATGTCTCGCCTAGGTGTCCCGTTTCTTGTGAACTCAGATAACCTGATATGTTCTGTGGCGACGTGCCATTGGATACTTGTTCGCATGGAGGCAAAGGTAGGTTTCAGTCATGCTGTTGTGCCGTGTTGCGGTGGGCTGCATGCTGTGCAGGAAACAAGAAGCCCACAGAATTGAATTGAAAAACTGATGCCGATAGCGATGGCAGCGGCAAGTAAGCTACTCATACTTCTTTTCATCCGTGGATGCCATGATGTTCTATATGCCACATTTTGTTTTGTTATGAACACATTATTCCATATATATGTGTGGTTCTTGTGACAGATGAAAAATCCTTGTGGTTGGAGGTGGATTTTTGATGTGTATGTTGCTTTAGCTGGAGCCAGAATAGCACGTTTCTGTGACCTTTTGCGGTCAGCCAATTCGCTGTCGCACGAGCTGTATGCATGATAAGCAAATCTTCGCAGACAACGAAAGCCTAATTCGCCTCTGCTCTTGCTTCTTTTCTTGAATTACCCTCACTCTACTTGATATGGTTGGCATTGTATTTGTGAAAATAAAATCGAAACCATGTCTTTTTAATCAAAATTATGAACATCTGATGGTGAAGATTCGGAAACTGGTTTCCTTTTTTTCTTTACCATCTTGTCTTGTGTATATGCAGATGTTACATTCCTGGTTTCAGTTTGAGGTCTGATTCGGGTTTCTAACTCGGATCTTGGTAGAACATAATTTAAGTGGCTTCAACCCTAGCATGGCGTTGAACTGCCATGTTAATTACTTGCTCATCATGGGATGCTTACACCCTAAGCACTCTCTAAGATTGAACTCCGGTTTAGTCGTTTAGAAAAGTTTTGCTCTTTGACCAGGTATGTGACTAATGACTTCACCTGCGACAAAAACTATGTGGCATCATGCGGAACATTCTTCCTTCTAGAAATTTGGCGCAAAACCTAGAGGACTCCGTATTTTGTTTCTCATTTTTGCGACACACTTTTTTGTTTGCGGATTATAGTTTATCTAAAAATGTACACCAGTCCTTTTTTGGAAAATTTCCAAATCTGCAACGTATAGTTTTCGGCTTTGGGTCCTTCTCTTTTTTCCATATAGTATATCTTTGGCATTGTCACTTTTTTCCTGACCACACAAACTTTTAGTCCTTCACTGATGCCATATAACGCTTCCTCTACCGGCTGCAAGGTTGAGGCTACTTCCCCATCTATAAATAGGTGACTCAATTTTATGTAGATACATATTATCCATTTTAGTTATAGACACTTCCGTATATAGAAAAGGTTGATTCATTTATTCTAGGACGTCTGAGAGAGTAGTTAACAAGGATCCATCATCCATGGACCTCTTCGAGGAAACGGCGTAGACCGTTCGATCAAAACAATATACTAATACTATACTATGTATATACACACATGCGTCATGGAATTGTGGAAAATGCATGCTGCCGCACAAGTACGACTTGAATTTTCAACAGGACTCGATCGTAGGGTGCGTAGCCTTTGAACGTGTATCCTTAACAACCACCCTACTCCTTGGGATTGGATGCTCCTAGTGAGCTGAGGACAGTTAAACTAGCAAAGCTAGGTAGGTAGTGAGCCATCTTGACCGGTTCCTGCTTCCTTCCTCCCCGCCAATCAAGGGCTGAAAGGTCAAGGCCCTGGTGGGGTGCCACCTCACACCAAATCCTAACCAAACCCTATCCTTTCACCATCCTGAAAATTTTCTTGCGTTTGTCCTAAACCCACATGTGGTAAAACGGTAATGCGGCAGGTCACTTTCATTGAGCAAACCGGACAAGCGGCACGAGATAGTGTGATTTCGCTCGAGTTTGACAGCTTCTGGTGCGAGTAGAGTATTGTCTTACAAAAATGGAAGCATGATTATCTTGTATGATGTGGATTAAGTGCATCATTTTTGTGTCACTTGCTTAATTTGGATGTTTTAATGAATGATTAAGCTTTAAACTTGATCAGTGGAGTTGTCTTTATGTATATCTAAAGACAACGGGTAGACCTCAAATTACAAGGACATAACCACGTACTCCATATCAATTTCATTATTCTTGTGGCAGATTTAGATGTATACATACACGTTAGAATGGAGGAGTACATAGTACAATAATAATCAAGTGAGTTAGTTAATACAACAGTTGGTTGCACATGCACTAGCTAGGGATGTCAATTAGCAGGGAACATGGGAGGTTCCCCGTTGGTGCAGCCCGCAAGAAAAAGAATAGATCGAGTCAACTCTTTGACTCCTGTCATGACGTAATCACATACGTTTCCTCACTCTCACTCCTACAGCATATATTTCCTAGCATTAGCATGCAACTGGATTTTCTCATGTATTAGCTGAACTAAATAAACCATTGCTTGAAAGGTTAACAAAAACATGAGCATATGTAATGTACATTTAAGTGTATATGTTCCATATATGCTAGCTAGGCAGTCACGATCGCGTTGAACAATTTGAAAGCACCAACCACAGTGAGTCTATTTTCATTTGACCCTCAACTAGTCAGAGACGTGCAAACCTAGTCGATCAAAAAATAAGGTGACATAGCCTGTCGTTTTTGGCCGCACCAAATCTTGTTGACCGGCCAAAGCAACCAACAATTCCCCTTTCCCCCAATAACAACAAGCAGGCTTCTATCTCACCATGTATCCCTTGTTTTGTTTACACAAACAAGATGATCACACTTAGCAAGGCATTCCTCTGGCGACGTGTCCTCTTCATTTGTTGTTTATCTAGAACTGTTATTTTTGGACATGGCAAGTCGCCAAGTCATGAACCTTGGATTTAGTTTGGAACACAAGAAAACAGTATTTTTATTTTGAAAAACTATGATACATTTAATTGGGTATTCAGGTGGTAGTAAATTTCGGAGAACCGATACAAATTTGGTCCAAACGGTGACTTTTCTAACAAATAGTGGCTTTAATATGGGAAATGCAATCCCTTTGTCAGTGGCGGAGATCCCATTCTGGCAAGGTTTGGCCTCTACCATAGCTAATTTTGGCAGTTAATACCTTAATACTATACGCCTATTAATTATCAAAAATCCTAGCTAGATTAAGTGACGCAGCTTGTGGTATCCGTTTTTCCTCTAAGCTATGAACTTTGCCATACCATGATTTTGCTTCGACCTCTGCCACTACTTTATGTTGACGTCCCGACACTATCTTAGTCATCGGTGGTTTTGAGATCGATGTACACCTTTTCCCCTTCCTTACAATTTTGAATATGCCCTTTTCTTTGTCAGAATTGAAGACGTACTCCACCTTAGATTTGTTGACCCCGTGATAGTCTTGCATATATGCCCTCGTATTTTATGGTTATCATCGCGCACTGCCTCATGTATGTTCCACAAATGTTTCATCGAGGTTCTACATAGATTTCAAATAAAATTCAAAAGGTAAAAAATATATGAAACTATGCACATGTGTCTATGTTTCATTGAGGATTCACATAATGTTTGAAACAACAAAAAGTAAAAAAAATCACAACAGGTTCTAGCAAATATGAAACTACGCACGTCGCTATGTTTCATAAATGTTTCACCGAGGTTCACACAGTTTTCAAAAAAAAAAAAATAACAAAAGATTTCAGCGAAAGTAAAACGCATATGAAACTATACGCGCATCTGGGTTGCTTCATGAAAACATGCACATTTGCTGAGTTTAACATAACAAGCAAGTTCGTAGGTACTCCCTCTACCATACTTCGTGTCATGGTTTTAGTTTAAATTTAAAGTAAAACTACAAGAAATATGGAACGGAGCGACTAGCTATGAAAAGTGCCCTCTATAGTATGTATCCTACATAGAAATGCTATTTAACTTTCAGGGTGTAGAAAAGTTATTTTGCATCCAACATAATCTTATGTTGTTAAATTCATAAAATTATGTTTTATACAAGTAATTACATTTATATTGACTCGTAATAAAAATTGACATAAAAACGCACTGTATGAGTTATTACGTTTAAAAAACACAAAAAATATGTATTTTAAGTCATGTAATGTTTTTTTTATATTTTTGCCATGTCTATTTTTCCTTATCTTCAAATCCACTTCTGGAGTAAGACAAAATTTATTTGACGTAAAAATCATTTACGGTTGACAAAATATTGGTGTGTGTACAATAACTATTCTGCACCTGGAAGCAGTGTGACTATTATCCTACATACTCCAAATATACAACAAGCAAAGAATAAAATACAGCAAGATTTTGTCCCCGGTGACCGTGATCCGCGATCGAAGACGAATATACACAGGTCGAGTCGTCGAAGTGGGGATTCAAAGGTGCACGTGCTGAAGAACAACACCCGCCGGCGCATGCCTTGGCTATCTCCGGTAGTGCACGTCCCGCCACGCGCGTCGCCGTCGGCTAGCTTTGGCCCTAGGGTCGAAGCTTCGTGCGGCCGCCTCCTTTGCCTACTGGTCGTTTCATTTTTGCTTTGTCTGCGTGACACCGTGCATTATTCTCTCGTCTCTTCTTCTTCCTGGAGTTCACACTCGTAAAAACCCTCTTGCTCCGTAAAGCGCGGACAGCCGATCGTCGGAAAGTGAAAAAGCGCCATATCCCGGCTAAATTTGTTCCCATGTGTGCATCTCACCGATTTGGTTCAGACGTGAGAGATGATAGCCGGAGCCCGGAGATATCGATAATTGAGATTGCAGTTCTACCATGCGGCGGTGTCCTTCCGGTGGCCGGCCGGCGCCACCAAACAGCGACGCCACTCCGGCCGTAAGACGCGCACGCGACCGAACTTGAACCGACGGACACATATTTTTTCCTTTTAGAGACGGAGGCGATCTCTAGAGAGAGACGATGGAAGCCTGGGATAATTAGGTCAGCTGCCTCGAGTAAACGGCGCCATCGCCGGGGTAGGGGTCACCGGCGGGAGGTGGGGCCCGGCGGCAACGACCTGCTCAATGGTGGGTCGCCACCTCGGGCGCGACGCTTCCCGGAAACACCCACACGTACGGGGGGGTCAGCCACGTTCCAGAAGGCGAACCTCTTCACCCATCCAACCCGTCCATTCCCCAATCCTGTCAATCCGACGGTCCAGAATCGTCCGAGCACTCCCTTTGACTCGTCGCCGGTGACCCTATAAGTAGCCACCATCCCCGACCGGCTCCAGACCTCTACTCCTCTTTACTTACTCCGGCAGGTGTTGCTACTGCTAGTGCTAGCTAGCCATGGGCGAGACGAGCGCGAACATGGCCCACTGGGCGGGTCTCTACGGCTCCGGCGCCGGCGGCAATGGCGGCGCGGCGCCGGGGGAGGGCAGCGGGGTGACGGTGTCCAGCCCGACGTCCGGCGGCTCGGGCGGGAGCCCGGCCCGCTCGGCGCCCGGAGTCGAGGCGGGCCGCGTCGGCAAGCCGGCCCGGCGCCGCTCCCGCGCGTCCCGCCGCGCGCCCGTCACGCTGCTCAACACCGACACCTCCAACTTCCGCGCCATGGTGCAGCAGTTCACCGGCATCCCGTCCGGCCCCTACGGCCCCGGCGGCGTCGGCGGACCCGTGATCAGCTTCGGCGCTGGCGGGTCTGGTGTTGGCATGCCGGTGCGCCCGTCGCCGTCCTCCGCCGTGATGTCGTTCGACCACCTCGGCGGGCAGTACCAGCCGCACCGGCCGGTCGCCACGTCGTCGCTGCAGCAGCAGCAGCAGCAGCAGAGCCAGCTCTTCCGGCCGCAGCAGCACCAGCAGCAGCAGCAGTTCGGCGACTACGGCAGCCTGCTCGGAGGGAGCGGCGGGGACATGTCGTTCCTGCACGGGTTCGAGTCGTCGTCGGCGGAGGACAGGATGCTGCTGCAGAGCATACAGGCGGCGGGGTCGCAGATGATGCCGCGGCCGGCGTCCACTAACAACACCAATGGCTACAACTTCGGATGATCGATCGATCAATCTCCTGATCAACTACGGTATAATCATGAAGCATTAAACCAGAGGGGAAGACCGGCAAGGTTTGCTTTGTCCCCTCTGCGACGACGACGACGACGATGTTGCTGTCGAGTCAACTCAAAGGTTAATTTTTGCTGGCCTTGATGTAGAGAAGCAAATACTAGTGATGAAATTAAGCAGGGCTAGCTATCTGATTAAGGATATATCAAGACAGTAATTAGTAGTATAGGTAGCCACACTACTTTGCAGGTTCATCAGTTTAGATGCATGTGGAAATTGGAAGGCATGTAAATAGTTTTAGCTTTCGGCCGGTGATGTGTATCGCATGCGCAGCTACCAACTTGATTGTTCTTCTAGATTGATTGGCCTCCATCGGCTAGCTTAGCTTGTGTGGGAAGCAAAGTTGGGGAGTGCAACCACCACCATGCATGCATCTACTACTTGTACTATAGTACACCTGCCGCTGGTCAAGTCGCCGCGCCTAATTTGATCACATGTTGTTTTCAAAAAATAAATGTGTCTTTTTTTTAATTCTGACGCACGTCACAAGATCGATCGACCCACATGATGGGATCTTAAGTAATTGTTCATGATTCTAAAAAGAAAAGTGATTGTTCATGTTTCTTAATATTCAATGTGTTTCATAAGTTTTTATCGTGGTTTTAGCTTAAATTTGAACTAAAAGCACACCACGAATTACGGGAACCGAGAGAGTAACTCTGAGATATGTTGGAGTATGTTTGGACGCAGTGAACTGGGCATCATGCATGTGGCCATGTGTGTTGATGGATGTAGATGGTAAGAACGACAAGCACGTCTTACTCGTCGAGCGCACGATCCATCGATCGATCTCAGCCGATCTCAGCCGTTAGCATACACGAAGTAATACCGACGTCAGCCATAAGCTCCATAGACCTCTGCCATGACGACCTGATGACGGCAAGTCAAAGTCACAAGTGTCGTGCTGCCCCCTCCAAACCGAAACTTTGAAAAGGTCAAACCCAACTCGAGTTAATTAGCCCAACTAATGAGCAGTGTTGGGATTAACTAACCATGCTGCCTCCTTCTACACGCAAATTGGGCACAGACATCTTTGATCTTTCAGCGGGTCAAGCTTTGCTTTCACACGCGTAGTAGGGGGTAGATCGGTAAATGCGGGATCGACATCATTATCTAATTATATATATTTTGGAGCAGATAATGGGCGCGCGCGGTTACATCGTATCCAGCCGGCAGCCCCGCTTTGCTTGCGGAGGGCGGAGTGTGACGTGTCGCCCAAGCTCCACAACACGTGTGCTGCTAGTTCCTGGTTGTTTGCTAGCTAGCCTTTTCCATTTGTTTTTTCAGGGTAGCTGGATTCACAGCTGCGTGGAAAGAGATCGAGGAGGGTGTGTGAGGTGAATTGCGACATGCCAACGTGTTTTCTGGCTGAAATACTCGTCTACGTCGTCTGGTTCCCGTTTTACATTGACAGGGAGATCGATGCACATGTGTCCTTATTTATACAGCGGTACGTACAACACAGCTTTGAGTTGTGACTACGAGGACTCAAAGTCTCAAATGTTCAATTGTGTGTCAGCGCCTTTTTTTCCCGGTTGCGAGAAAACATCGGTGGGCATCCGTATTACCCTTTTTTAAAATACCGATCATAATACCTGGACATTTGTCAAATAAATTTATTGATTTATCCAGAATTTATTTAAAAAATTAAATTTAAGTACAAATTATATAAATACCAGTATATTTCGTCCGGCGTAAAGCTTTTTTGGTGGTAACCGGAACAACTGGTTTTTGTCCAGATTTGAGAAATCTTGTAGTCACTTTATTATCCCGCTAACATTCTAAAATAAAACAGTAAATGATAAAAATGCCTCACATCATATCAAACATAAAAGGGGATACACTTGTTTTTTCTGAAAATGTACTCTTATTGTTGATGTCATCCTTATTAATTTAACTATGTACATGATCAGGAAAACTTGATAACCACAAGACATATGAGCTAGTCCGAGAGGTGGAACTAGGAACAACTGTTTGTTTGTTTACTTGCACGTGCTTACAAGTTTTCCTTTGAATCTCGTATTCAAAATACATAGCATTTATAGAATAAAGGATCCAACATTAATCATACATAAACATGGAGTCAAATTAAAACATTTATTATTGCCTCTAGTAGAGTGTAAATCTTTCGGGATCGCCCTGTAACTCGCCAGTTCGGAGAGGTGCACCGTCGGCCATTGGTGTGCTGCATGGTCGATGAAAAATGGCGATGTGGTGGTCTGGCGGGATTGTGGCTACCGAGAGGCAAGGGATTGTATTGCAAATGTGGTGGGGCATCTGGAGAGGAAATGTGATAGGGACGACGACGTGATGGTGTGGCAGCGGCGCTTGGTAGAAGATTTGGAGGGAATGGAGATGATCCTAGGAAAGCCGGAGGGTGTCGCGTTGTGTTGTGCCGATGGAGTTTGCAGTTGTAGGCGGGCAGGGTTGGATATGTGGGGTTGACACATGAGCTAAGGTAAACAATTCACATGTTTATACTAAACTTTTATATTTATTTATTCATCTTTTATGAACTGTCTGGGTAAACAACAGGATATTTTAAATCCTTATTTATACAATTAAGCACATCCCAAAGTGTTTGCAAAAGATTAATAAATGTTTGTTGTTCTTATACATTCTTTTTACAATATATCATTCAAAAGTACATTTGAGCTTAGTACAGAACGTCTTTTACAACAAAACACTATAATCAAATTTGCTTTTTAGGGACGTTAGATACTTAATTAGAAAGATCATTTTGTTAAACAAGTCACCTTTAATGTGATGAAATTTATAAAAGCACATGTTCAGCGATTAATTTTGATAGATGCATCCACTACCATATATATGTACATTTGTGTGTTTGTTTATGTGCATGAGCATATTTCAACAAATAGATTGACAAAGATCATCAAAGTGTAGATTCTTGATGGAGGTTTCTAGTGTGTGAGTAGGTATAAGTAAATATGAAAATTAGGGTATATAAGGTATTTATCAAGCGCTTTACAGTAAATGTTAGCAATACTAGTTTTTCTATAGTCACATCTATCTTAAATTTTCATTTGGGCTTAATAATCCCAATAGTGGATTTTTGGAACATAGTGAGTACCATAAATCTTAGCCATTAAATCACTTCGCAATTAGGGTGAGTGGATTTTTGGAACATAGTTGTGCCCGAACCATTTCTAAACTTTAAGAGTAGAACTTACAAAATAGAATGATAAACGCAAGTATTGAAACTTAAACTATAACATTCTTATTCTGTTACTTTCATAAAACTTATAAAATAGTCATGCTATTTCAGTTTTACTTGGGAAAGTAAAACCCAATATATATGTGTATTAGGGCATCTCCAGCGGCGCGACACATTTCGAACGTCCAAATTGTCCGCGGGCGTCCGTTTGCGTCACCTGGCGGACGCGGAAATGGTCGTGTGTCCGTTTGCGTCTGGGGGTGGCTCCAGCGGGCCGACGCATTTTCGGCGCGGGCTAGTTTATTTTCAGCAAATTCAGAAATCCAGCGGGCCGACGCATTTAGCTCAAATTTGCACGAAATTACAGCCTCAAATTAAGGTCTAAAATAAGTTCATCACACTTTGCACATGGTACGGCGCAAAGTGGAGTACAAAAAGGGCACAACAAGGTATGAACAGCATAAAAAGTCCAAAAGGAGGCCAAGGTGCTGGGCGCATGGCGCCGGTGATCAGGCGTCTCGCGCGCAAATTTCAGCGCGCCTCTTCATGAACCAGGCCCTGGTGTCATCGTCGACGCTGCTCAAGTCGGCTAGCATGATCCTTATGTCCTCTGCACGGGTCTTGGCCTCGGCGTCAAGCAATTTGGCCTCGGTGTCTGCCTTTTTGGCCTCGACGTCCATCCTTTGGACCTCAATGACCTCTTTCGTGAGGATGAGGAAGATGGTAGTTGCGGCCTCTTTTTCTAGATGCCTCTTTTCGTCCCTAGCATCCAAGGCGGCATGATTCTTGGCCATCATCTTCTCCAGGCTCTGGGTGAACGCAATGGCCAGTGCCTCCCGGGCTAGATCAGCCTAAGTAGCCTTATGGCCGCGGGGACGAGGTGGAAGGGCTTGACGGCCATGATCGTCATCTTCGCCATCGAGGTTTACAGTTGTCCCATTCTTCACAATTTCATCATAGGCTGCAAAGCTTGTCCTCCACTTTTGCGCGTCCTTGAGCTTGTCCCAGCAATAGACCATATGGTAGCCCTTCTTATGCAGTACCTTAAACCTCTCCAAGGCCCGGAGTGGAGGAAAAACTAACCATAAGGAAAGGGGCTATTCCTTCGTGGGATAGGCTCGGAGAAGAAGGTGAGCCTTCGTGGCGTTGGGAAATCCTTCGTGGGTTCCCCACCTCTCCAAACGTGACGTACCTTCTTGCAAAGGAAGGGAACACGGGAATACATCTTCGCCTCTGCGTGCCTCGGTTATTTCTATACCCGAGTTTATTTTCCCTTGTGATAGCCATCGAGTTTGAAGTATTTATTATATCTTGCTATCACTTGTTGTTCATATATATATTATGCCTATCTTGCTTACCTCTAGTTGTTGTTGTTGCACTTAGTTGAGCCTAGCATATTTAGGGTTTGTACTTGTAAAATAAACATTAGTTTAATTCCGCATTCTTACAAGCCAAATAGTTTTCAAATCGCCTATTCACCCCCCTCTAGACGATATCTCGTCCGTTCACAAACGAAATGCAGAGCATGGTTTTTAGCCTATTTTACTCCATCATAGCCCCCAGTGCCTGCCCCGGGAGCCCAAATAGGTTGTGACCTACCAATACCTACCATAGGTCTACATTGATATGGTCTGGTGCAATCTGTGTGCCCGCGTAAAACTTTTTGTGAGCAATCAATGTTGCCCACCTAAGGTCACACCAAATGGGCACTACTTGACCAAGTCGGCCTATGAGATGCAATGGTTTGGTTCCATCACATCCTCCTTGGACAAAATGGTCTGGAAGGCTTGGCCCCCGCCTAAGGTCAATTTTTTGCATGGCTTGCAAATCAAAATATGATTTGGACGGTCGACCGTTTGACGAAGCAGGGGTGGCTAAATTGTGGCCCTTTGCAAGCAATGCTTGGAGACCGTTCACCACCTCTTTGTCCATTGCCGCTACACAACCTGCTTATGGAGCTCCGTCAAGCAATGGTTGGAAATTGCCGAGGGCAACCAATAAGATTGGGAAAATCTCACCATCCCCAAGTGGTGGGAACTCATGGCGGGAGAGCAAGCACAAAACCGTAAGGTCATGGCTTCCATCACCATCTTTGTCTCTTGAGAAGTATGGAATGAGTGTAACGATAGGGTATTCCACAACAAGAGCGCCCCGTTGCATGTAGTTTTAGATAGGATCAAGAGAGAGGCGCAACTTTGGGTCATCGCGGGCGCCAAAAGATTGGGTGGTATCATGCCGAGAGAGTAGTTCCCTTTCTATCGCATGTACTTTCATGTAAAATACCTTCTAAATTAATAGATTGGGGCAAAAAAAATTGCCCCGTTTAAAAAAAATGTTGCCTGCAAAATTATTTTGGTGAACATTCTTATCACTGGAGTCTGACTACTGAATTTTCGATTCCACAAAAATCTTATTTTGTAAGGTGAAACGAGCGTTAATTTGAGCATCTTCAGCCGTTGGGGCTCCCCAGGCCAAAATCCGGCGCTATTTAGTGCCGGATGGATGTAAAACTCGGTCTGGGGAGGCCCATTTTCCCAGCGGCGAGTCCCAGAAAAAGACCGAATGTATTTTAATTCAAACAGAAATAGATGAAAAACGTTGAAACTTAGGCGAAATTTAGAGATATTTAATATATATACGAGTTTTTACATATATAGGCCGAATCTGTAATATATTTGAATTCGGTCGGAGGGAAACATAAACTAAAATTTAAAAATGGTGTTCTACATGCCGAAACCTTGGCGTCGACCCCGACAAGGACGTGTCAGTGCGACACGGAAGGCACCGCCGCCGGCGGCGGCATCCCTAGTTTTCTCGATGTTTCCCGCGCTTTCGTTTCCTTCGGAGTGCCCGAGCGCTCGGGGGGGGGGGGATGATCCGAGGGCGCGACTGGACCGTTTTCGTCCGTCCGGATAAAAAAAAAGTCCTGGAAGCCTTCCTGGGGAAACGGCTGGAGATGCTCTTACCATTCCTCGCCCTGTTGTACAGTCCCTTCCAGAGAAAACTTTGTTATGCTAAAAAAATCTTCTTAATAATCCATGTTTACAGCACAACAGTTAGCGATCCCAACACATAAAAGCCAATTACACCAGCCACGAACCATTTCTCTGGTTCTCGGATTTCATATAGTTGCAGCTTGCAGTCTTTGCAGCAATCGATTGCCATGGCACCTTCTTCAGACATTAGTTCCGCCCAGCTGCTCTCTGCTCCTCCGTCGAAGGACGATCCACTCCAACTCTCCAAGTGCTCCATAATCTCAGCCATTAATCCCGCTCAGCTGTTCTTTGTTCCTCCACTGCCGGAGGAGAATGGTCCCCGGTGGTGAGCCAATGCTGGGCAGAGACGAGGTCCGGGAGCACGGGCGCGCCGGCCCGCCGCCACCTCTCAGCATCGGCAGTCCTGAACCTGTCGAGCAGCAGCGCGTGCATCCCGACGGCCCGCGCCGGCGCGTAGTCCTTGCTCATGCTGTCGCCAATATGCAGCGCATGCTCCGGCGCCACGCCCCCCGCCGCCTCCAGCGCCATCTCGTAGATCCTTCGGTCGGGCTTCTCGACGCCGGCGACGCCCGAGAACACCCCGAAATCCCACTCCGACCCCTACATCACACAACACAAAACATACATCAGAAACGTCGCATAATGCAAGCTGAGCCGACGGTTTCAGTCTTTCAGATAGCGTGAGCTTGTGACCTGGTTCAGCCCGAGCGCAGGCAACACTACGTCTCTGTAACGGTGGTCGGCGTTGCTGATGATCCCGACCGTGACCTTCTGGTCGCGCAGCCATCTCAGGAAGCGTCGCGCGTCAGGGAAGACGGAGTACGGGGCAGGGGTGCCAAACACAGAGTAGATTCGTCGGAATATCTGCTCAAATGTGCCATCATCGTATACATATCCAGCCTACATGATGCCATGAAGACACAAGAGCACGATAGCCAGTTAGCTCCTTTGGATTAGCTCTGGATTGGGAAGCTGTATGAACCTGGGGGAAAAGAAAGACAGAGAACTGACCTTACCCTGGCGAAGGAGTCCCTGACGCACGTCTTCCACCAGTCGACGTCGGGCATCCCGGAGGCGTGGCCGAAGCAGGGGTGCCTCCTCGCCATGTCGGCGTAGGCGGCGTTGAAGCTCTGGTGCATGCGCGTGTAGCCGGGGCACGGCATCCCGGCGGACCTCGCCGCCGTGCAGTAGTAGTCGCCGAGCTGCCCCCGGTAGGCTATAAGCGTCCCGGTCACGTCCACCGTCACCAGACGCAGCCTCGACAGCAGCGCCATCGCCAGACCAACATCAAGTAGAAGGTTGGTCTGACGATTGGTTCAAGCCCAAATTCAGCTGCCATTTTGTACTTCTTGAGAAAGGGGGCCGACTCAAGTCTCCTTGCATCGCAAGAAAACTCTAGTGTGCACAGCTGGGCAAACCAACCTCTTCGGAGCTAGTTATGAACCCATGGAGCGCAAGTTTTCTACCACCTCCCAAAGTTTTCTTCAAGGGAGAGTCAAGGCACCAAGGTCTAGCGCAGCAGGGCGCCAAGGAATCCAACAAATTTTGTGGAGCAAGCTAATTCTGTGGAGAACATACTTGGTTCAAATAGTGACGGTGTAAACAGAAATCTGAGTAAATACAGAACGAACGAGATCTTTTTAATATAAGAACAGAAATGGAATCAATATCCTCCAAACAAATACATACTATTTATGTTTTCTAGTACAACTTTTACAAGCATACGCTGCTGCTGCCTAGAATAAACATCAAATACCGCTACAAACACAGCACACAGATCTACCTTGACAGTGAAGCTCACCATCAAAGAGACTACTGACAACACATGGTGAAGGACTTGGTTGTTGATGATTCCAACATGCATTGCATGCCCGTATTATACCCTGGTGTATATTTCACAATGGTGCTAATCTTTCACAAGTTTGACAACCTTCGCAATGTCTTCCTCGACATCTTCATCGTCATCAGCATCATCATCGTCACTGTCGTATTGGTCATATTGCAAAAGGCTGAAGTCCCTAGATTGCGCCTTCAGTCTTTCTTGGATTCTTTCCTTGATGGCAGTTCCCTGGAAAGTAGTTGAAATGAAGGCAGAGATGAGCATCAAATTCCTACTGGTGTAGAGCAGCACTAGACTACTACTAACAGTCAAAGGTAAAACAACTAACCATTGAATGGCAACCTTCCTCGAATTTCTCTAGAAAACCAACAACCCAGCGATCTGCATTTTCAACCCACTCTTCCTGGAGTTTTGCCATTGTACTCCACTGCAAACATCAATATGCTTCACTCAGAACGTATCAACAGGTATACTTGACAAGGTTAGGTTCAGTTGAAGAGATGACCATGCGGTAGGAAAAGGATAGTATAGTGTTTCACTTTTAAGAGATATACTGGACAAATAAAGTATCGATCTGATGTATCAGATATAATCTTCAAAGAGCGTATGAACCAGATGTCGCATTCTTGACCAGAAAAGATTAATTGTACTAGATCAATGAGAAGATGTGTGTATAAAATACACATGCCATGTATCACTGTCAATTTGTCATCATGGTAACCTTGACAATACACATTGTGTTTGACATATGGCTGAATCTGGTTGTCACTAGGCTTTCAGCTTGAACGAAAAGCGATGGACATAACCCAATCTCACTTGTGCAATCTTTTATTACACCGCAAAACATAATTTCATAAAGTCCTACCTAGTCTACAATGGCATCCAAAATAATATTATGCATTAGGAATCCCATGCTTAACAACTGAAAGTCAACTAATACTGCTTTGCTACTTCAGAACGTTAAATCAAACCAAGAGTCTGCACATGTGAGAAAACTATATTCAATGAGAAAATCATAGTGCTAAAACAAAAAGTAGTTAACTTTCTCTGCAAGAAAAAACAGCTAGGTTAACTGAACACAAAATAGGCATGTATCCCGGCATCAGCCAACCAATGACGACAGAGAGAAGCTCTTAGCAATCAGTTACTCAATTTTAAAAATTCTAATTCGACATAAATTTAGATGATGGTGAATACAAGTACCTTCTCCCCTACTTTTTCTTGGTGCTGCTTCACTTTGTCACGCAATGTTTTCAATCCCATGTTAACTCTTAGTCGTTTTTCCTGATAAGATGTATAAGGGCTCAGCTGGCCAGCAAAATGCAATTGCTACTGTAGTCCAATTCAACTAGTAAAGTTTTGTCAGGGTAAGTATTGCATGCCTTCACATAACTGACACCAAGATCATTTCTGCTGTACCCTCTAGCAAGATTCCGCATAACATACTCATTATAATCTTTAACAATCCTCATTATAATATCTGAGGTTGATATCCCCTCTGTGCGCTGGGTCTCCTTAAATTTACCTAGTTTTTTTACCTGACAAAACAAGATTCTATTAGTCAGTGTCAGAACACTGTACTAATAATTGTTGTGTCCGTGAACACAACTTGTTCGAGATTATATTTGAATGGCTCAACTTGGAAACTTAAAGACTCACAAATTCATAGACATCATTACTAGCTCCACTAGCATCAGCATACCTGTGTAGATTCAAATAGGAAAGATAGCATATATATGAGTTAAGAGATTTGAAGTTCAGACCATGAGTGTGGAAGTCCGAAATGTTAAATATCATCTAAACAAGGGGGGAACATTTCATATCACACAATCAGAAATGTTTACTACTGTTCCTCACATATAAGAAGGGAAATAAGAAATATGGACTGCATAAGATAAACATTAAGGTCGCTCTAGACTGAATGCTTACGGCAGAGAATCATGTGCAACAAAATCAATGTTATGCTTATCCAAGAACTCTTCTGTTACCACCCATGGAGCATCAGGAATGACTTCATCAACCCACCTTGGAATATAAAATAATATATCACATTAGCATGCTACAAATGATTAAAGGCATGTACAATGATTGCGGCTTATTGAATAAAATAAAGAGTGGCACACGATTACTTGCAGTGGCGAAGTGATTCATATCTCTCTTCCTCTGTCATGACAGTTCTTCCCTTGAATTGATGCGTCAACTCATCATTACAGACCCCGACAAGAAGATATGCATTAGGAAACCTACAGTTCAGCAGATAGTTCAGTGTGAGAACAACTTCACGCGTTACTGCAGCGCACTAAGTTGATCTCTGTAGAATGATTCGGATAAATATTAAGAATGTAAAATCCGTTTGTACTTAAATGCACGTAATCTATGCCATCAATAGTAAGAACTGAACCTTAGGAATATTAGTGAAGCAAGAAAAATTCTGTAGGATGAGATTTAATAATTAAAACACAGTTTCGTACTTAAGGAACAGAGCATAACTGCAAGAACAGCGTTTCTGATAAAAGGTGTCATACAAAATCACGTCTAATGAAAATGATATGTTTACCCTGTGTGCACATGCCACAAGAATAATAACACCACATGAAGCAAAAACTGGAATACTGATGAAAAAGCTACATAGATGTGAAATATAGTTTTTGCAGTAAGGAAGTAAATCGTTGGCAAACATGACCTCCCATTAGTTTTTTAGTGCAGAATGCAAAATGACCGTTGTGATAGGCCAAAGATACAGAGAAAATCTAGAGCCAGATACCTATTTAAGCGCACAACATGTTTCCTTGTGGAAGTACTATTTCACTACATAAGGTAGGATTGGCATCTGAATTCTGAAGAGATCTCACAGGACCAATTTCCATTTCAGTGCTGATTCAAAAGAATTGGAAGATGCTAAGGTGTCCTAGAGGGGAACGGGAAACTACTATCTAAGAGTAAAAATAGCACATTCCCAAGCCTAGAGCAAATTACTCCACCAGTCCATGTCAACGGAGCAGATCAATGTACATGATGCAAAAGCCACCCAAAAAAGGACGGCAAATGAAGCCAAATCACACTGAATCATTCCAGGTATGTTTGCCCCCACTGAATGATTCAAAGAGGACAAGGGTCCGGAGTCACATCACGGTAGGTAAGACGTACCAATTCCGCTGAATCTTGTCCCAGGCATGACGAACGCACGAATAGCAATCACATATTTCGCCAGGCGATGCATGCGCTAATTACCAAAAAAAAGGGGGCAGCGGCACTCTGATTGATTCCTCGTGAAGCATCGTACTAATCCACAATAAGTAAACCTAATCACGCCTGAATGGTCCGCCAAATTGGGCATCAGACGTAATGGCAAGTCGGGGCGTTCCTGAACCGGCAATCGCGACGAATTCCAAACGGAACGGGCCAACGAGCGAACAAATTCGTCGCGCAATCCAGCGCCAGGGCGCGCCGAACAGCCTAATTAGGCGCGATCCGCAGCGGGAAGGTATAATAATGATTCGTGTTCGAAACGCCGCGAGGGGCGGGGGCAGATCGAGGCGAAATAGGTGGCGAGGAGGAGGAGGAGGAGGAGGAGGGGGATTTCTCACGACTTCTTGGCCTGCTCGAGGGAGCGGGCGTGGCCGAAGTGGAAGAGGTCGTAGATGCCGTCGGCGTAGACGCGGATCGGCCGGTCCGTGATCCCCTCGGTGCCGGCAGCGCCATTGCCGGCGGCCCGGTCGGAGACCTCGACGTCCCCCTCGGCCTCCTTCCAGTCCTCCTCCTCCTCCTGCGAGGACTGCGTCGCCGCCGCCTCGGCCTTGGCGTCGGCCATGGATGGTAGGGCTCGAGGAAGGTCGGGGCGACGGGGGGAAGGGAAAGAGGAGGAGGGCGTGGTCTGGAAGTTGGAAGCCTCGAGGCCGAACACATGGGGCCTCGCTCGCATGACGTGACGTGACGTGCTTCTCGGGCTCTCACTGTCAGCTGGGTCCCGGTGGTTGACGCTCATTGGTGGGACCAGGTCAGGACCGCGTCGACAAGGGACTGGGGGACACGTCACAGGTTGACGTGTACACACGAAACGACTGGTGAATTTTGCTGCCTATATTTCGTCCAAGTTGAACTTACTCCCTCCAAATTTGAGCTGTTTTTATTTCGGCCGTCCATTTCAGTGATCCAAAGGCACATATCGATCGTAACTTAGCATAGCTACTCTGCGCAACATTATTTGCTCTTATTCCGTTGCGTTAGGAAATTCACCATCCTCCCCGAATCGACGCACTTTTTTTTTTGAGATAAAAATCGATGATGTAGGGCGTGACGCAGGACCTTTTCCGAGGACCGACCATGATTCATGACCCCCTAACTACCTGATTATCAATCCTAGCCCCTAGCAATAGCGCCCGTGTTGCCCCACCCCCTGACTCACTGGATGGAAATGGTGAACCGATGGGTGAACCTAAGCTAGAACAATCTAACAACAAATAATTCCGTTGCGTTAGGAAATTCACCATCCTCCCTGAATCGACGCAAATTTGTGTGTATGTCAAGTGTGCTCAATGCATATTCACGCTTATGGGGATTAAAACGGGCAAATAACCATAGTCGTTTATGGATGTTCATAGGATGTATATTTGGCAATGATCCACAATCAATACAAACAACAAGCTCCTCTTAAGGATGAAAAGCAAAACAAACAAAAGATTAAAGACATTGTGTTCTCGTAATCTTTTAGGGGCCACCAACCATTTAGCATTAACCGCTAACAGGAGTTAATTTTTTTATCAAATGTGTAAAACCATTGGATCGTTAAATCATATAAGTCATTATCACCAAAATTCACATAGAGGTTGAATATGTCCTTTCAATACTCCATCCAAAATATGCCAGATATAGACACAGAGACACTTGCTCGTCAATGGGAGTTTTATGAACATAAGCTCACATGGAATGATATAACCGTAAGAGGTCGGTTCAAGCCTGGCCTCTACATACAAACATGCACACTGTCTTTCGAATAAACACCCGATCACTATTGTGTTCTCGTTCATGTCACATGAAGGATATAAGGCACAACCTTCATATATGATCCGCGAGACGTTGTTGTAGTCATTCGATGAAATGTCCACAAAGATCAGACCAGTGACACAAGATGGGAAAGGGAAGGACATCTGCGGTCAGTGGCGAGTAGCTTGTGTGGCGGCTCACATCAGTATAGATTTTGACCCTTGTGTTGACCCCATAACAAACAATTTGCGAGTCTGCGCTCCTGATGGTACACATGAGTCCCTATACTTATGTTGTGCTCAACATTTCTGCCTTAGTAGTCAAAATAAGAAGATAAATACCGAAATTTTTGAAGAAATAGATCATGATAAATCTACTCGTACGAATTTTGTTAAATCAATCACAATAATTCCTAAAAAACATCTTGTACATATCATTAAATATGATTATTGTTTTGTGGCGAGTGGTAACATTCTCTAGGGACACCCATGATTATTTCCTCATTATGAATTTCATGAGCCGACTTATACGATATATGAGCATGCTGGTGATGGTACACATATATTTGTTGTCATGTCGTACTCCACGTAGTAGTCAAAATTAGAGAAGTTTGATCTTGTATTTTATTAACATTATCTAAGTTTGAATGGATGTAACCTTATTTTGGGACGTGTACAAGTATTTCGTAAGTTCAGTGTAAAATTTTAATTTGATAAAGTTTCTTTGACATGTATTTTGATAAGGTTTAGTAGTAATTCACAAACACACGGTGTCAAGGTTAAGTACATGTTTCCAGGAAAAATTGGTTAAGTACATGTTGTCCAGTAGCAAGTAGTGGTGTTGGAGACTTTAAAAGTAGCACTCCCTTTATACGGGCATATTGGGGCAATATACACTAAATTTAACCATTAATTTTAAATATGTATCATATATCTCATATTCTATTGACCAAATTAATGGTTAATTTTTTTCTTCAAATGTGTATTTAACTATTTACCTAGCATAAACCGGTATGGAAGAAGTAGTACAAAATAGTTTCTTGATGGGCCCAGGTTGCAGTGACATGTATGCGCAACTTGAAAATACCAATCCACAAGTCTCTGTAACCTGTTGAGCGAAGCGGAGAGGCAAGGCCAACGCGAGCAAGAACTACGACATGCTGATGCTCCGCGCCTGCGGCGCCGGAGCTCCGGCGTCTGTGCCCGCGCTCATCAGGGCGCGCCTCGCAAAGTCAAAGCCTACGTCCTCCTTCGCAGCTTCCGCCACTGCCTCCTCCGCAGTCGCCTCCTCCTCCGTCCTGGAAGAGCTCGCCGCCGACCGCAAAGGTCCTCCCCTTCCTCATTTTTGCCTACGTCATTGCTAGTCTCTGCCGGCATATTGTTGAACGGCGCGGCTGCAGGGGCATTCCTCCCCCGCGTTGCCAGTCGCGCAGAGAGGTTCATCTCCTCTATGCTCTGCATGACTGCCAATAGGAGCGCCATGGCGACGACCTGCTTGTTGAAATGTCCAAGTGAACTGCGCATTGTTTTCCGATTTCCCATGTTACCTTTCTATCTGGTTTAGCTGCACATTGCTGATATGGTTCTGTCCAGTAATAGCTTTCTGCAATTGTTTGTTTAGAGAGATGCTCGGTCATTGTTCCATACCTTGGTAGTTGGTATGAGAACTAAGAGAGATGCTTGGTCATACCTTGGTAGTTGAAACAATGACCAAGTATCTCTCTAGTCTTCCAAGAATGTTGGCAAATCTTAGTGGTTTTCCTTCCCTGAATGGACATTTCTATGGCAGCAACATGAAGGAATGATGGTAATTACAGTCTCCTAAAAATGATTCATCATTCGTTTTAAATCATTTCACGAAAGAGTTGCACGCGTTCCCACAAAGTGGAAGGTGGGCCTTGTCCAAAATGTGGCTAGATTGCGTACACGTACTTGTGCACCGAAATCGATCAATCGAACTTCGTCCATTCTGCTTGTTTTAAGAATAGCCTATGTGCAGTTGGCACTTTTTCCTTCGCTTGAACTGAAGTATGTACTAACATTCAAACGCTGATTTTAGGTTTGGCAAGAGTCGTGTTGAAGAAGGGCAAGACTCAAATTTTCCGAGATGGGAGTCCAATGGTTTACAGTGGTGCTGTTGATAGAATAATTGGTCGGCCTCCTCCGAAAACTGGTGATGTTGTTTTGGTAGCTGATGGGTCAGAGAAACCTATTGGGTGGGGTCTCTACAACTCCGTGTCTATGTTTTGTGTTCGGCTAATGCAACTAGAAGAAGAGGCAAAAAGGTGACACGATTGTTCAGGTTGTGTTGTTACTGAAGTTTTGAGAGCATGTGCTGAATATCCCCTATTTGTGTTCTGCTCAGAGATCCAACATCCGCATTAAATATGGAAAGACTGCTCGAAGAAAGGATTACTTCTGCAGTGGATTTACGTCGTAGTTTGGGTCTCCCATCAACTAATACAAACGCGTACCGTCTCATCAATAGTGAAGGCGACAGGTATATATTGTTCCCTGGACTTATTTACTTTATTAGCAAAGATACCGTCTTGCTATCAATCATTAAAAAGAGCATGATTAGTTCAGAATCCAGCACTGTTTTCACTTCTAGGTATGTATGGACCTCCAAATTGTTCAACTTTGTACCTTAATATCTTTGTATAAACAATAAACAGTTATATTCTTCTTTGAATCCAACATGCGCATCAGAGAATATTGATCATCAACCGTGCATGGCTTGTTTATTTTTCTCTCCAGAACCTTATCGCATTCTTGTATTCATGCAATCTCCATAATTCTAAAACTATCAAATTTCTGTTCAATGATTTGAAAATGCAGATTGTCTGGTCTGATAGTAGATATATTTGATGATGTTGCTGTGATTGCTTCATCTGCTGCTTGGGTTGAGAAATATAGACAACAAATCGAGTTCCTTGTTAACAAATTTAGTGATGTCAACTATATAAAGTGGAGGTCATCAGCTGATATTCTGAAAGAAGAAGGATTAGATATGTCAGAACAAAAAGAGCCTGCACCCTCTTCACACTCTGGATCCGTGAAGGTGAGCCTCCTAATTTAATTTTTAAAGGATGTCTTCATTCTAAAACTTACAAATGGTTCAGTGTATTGGTTTTGAGTAATTCATGTTAAATGTGGTTTAGCTTCAATTCTAGGACATTTTCTTCTGCCACACATTTTCTTGAACCGGATTTTTCATACTCAAATAATACAGCAAGTTAGCAAGTACCAAGTTACCAACTAGTGTTGAGAGACTGATGATGTGTGTGCTGTGTGCGGGACCACATGCTCTATTCAGCATTGCAATTGCTTCGCTTGTAGGATTTGACAATCTTTTATTCCTACAAATGCTGTATACTTGTATTGCTCGTTGTTGCAACACTTCAGAATTGTTTTTCTTACTTCCAGGTGATGGAAAATGGCATTGTCTATCTAGTCTCTATGGAGGGGCAGAAGACAGGGTTTTATGCAGATCAACGGGAGAGCCGCGATTTCATATCCACACTCTCCAGGGACCAAAAGGTTCTTGACCTTTGCTGCTACAGTGGAGGATTTGCCCTGAGTGCAGCAAAGGGCGGTGCTACTAAAGTTATTGGTATAACATTGCAAGCTAGCGAACCTTTTAGTTCTATGTTCAGAAGGTTCATCACAGTTGGATTATAGTTTAATTATGTCATTAATTTCAGAAATCCACAATAGTGATGTGCCCTTTAGAGTTTTAGTGCCACTTCAGAACATTCCACAGGTTTGACTTAAAAACATTAATTTGATTAGTACATCAATTTGCAGGCATTGATTCATCAGGATCAGCACTAGACCTTGCCAATGAGAATATTCTTCTGAATAAGTTCGATCCTGAGAGAATTTCGTTCATGAAAGAAGATGCATCTGCATTCATGAAAGGTGCTATCTCAAGAAATGAGCTGTGGGACTTGGTAGTCCTCGATCCTCCAAAGTTGGCACCTCGGAAGAAGGTACATTCTATGACGCATTTAGTTGTACAAGGGAGGGGGCATCTGAGTAGGGTTGCCCTTCACTATTTACCCTGGGCGTCAGCAGAACCATTTATCCCAAATCTCAAACTGTCTACAATTCAACCTACAATGTGCTCTATGTAAGTGAAGGGGATTTTCTGTCATATTTCTAGGTGCTACAAAGTGCATCCGGTATGTACAGAAGCTTGAACGCTCTTGCAATGCAAGTGGTGAAGCGAGGGGGCTTACTCATGACGTGCTCTTGTTCTGGAGCTATGACCCAAAGTGGTCTCTTCCTTAAAACCGTTCAGGTACTTTGCATTGCATATCTTGGTTAACTACCCAGCGTACACGTTATCACATGGATCATTGGGTCTTATTTACTCAAATCATCTAGAATCTTATTACCATGCCAATTGAAATTTCTATCATTGGTTAAATTTAATGATTTCCAGCCTGTCGAACTAAATATTGCTAGAAGTTTTGCAATGAATATTCATGCCCCTTTGGGGTTTCTGTTTGTTTGTTCACACGGATGATAATTAACTCACTCAATCTTGCTTCCAACTTCAAGGGTGCTGCATCAATGGCTGGTCGAAAGGTTACAGTTCTACGTCAAGCAGGTGCAGCTTGTGATCATCCCATCGATCCTTCATATCCCGAAGGCCAATATCTCAGCAATTACTTACTCCGAGTAATGTGAAACGGAAACAGCCAAAACACTCTACTGACCAGTGACCATTTCCGGAGTTGTACTTTAGTCTGATGTCATCCTTAATTCCTACAGGGTAGATCTAGGAATTTTCAGAAGAACATATGTATCTTGTAGCCCTTTATAGATTGGAATTCCTTATAGATTCTCTTAACAATTTGTATTGCAGAGTATTATTATTTTATACAGATTCAAAAACAATGCAAGAATGCTGAAAAAAGTACATACTATGCAAAAAAAATAGTGTTAAATGAAATGACATGGTGCAACAGCTGAAAACAGACAGCACTGGACAGGGATCAGATCATTCCATAAATCCATTTTCACTTCTGGAGAGTGCAGCTTTCAACAAAAGAAAGGCCTATGTATTTTTCAGTATATAATGTACATCTCTTCGTGTGACTCGTACACACAAGCCTACTTGATACACGTACTTGACCACAGCTTGTAAATTAAAAATGCTATTTAGTACAAGATACATTGAATCATAAGACCAATTGTTTGAGGTTGAATGCGGAAATCAACTTTCAAAGCATATCAGTGGCCTGCATGGCCTGCAGGGTGTTTGTTCCATGACAAGTAATTGTTATCTCCCAATTTTCTGCAAGGGGACCAGAAGAAAAATCAGGGATGCACAAAGATCACCATAAAGATGTAACTTCATATGATCACTAACACCAGAACTCATAAGTCACTGACCTTGGTTTTATCAAGTACAATAAGGTGAATGCAAATGCCAGGAAGAAGCAGAGTCCACCAACAGTGAGATAGGCAAGACCAAGAAAATCATTCTTCCCACCAAGCCAGGTTGAAGTAGAAAGCACCAGCTTCTTTTTGCCACCAAAGCTATATGTGTTGTAGTTGTTCTCCAGTGTAACAGTAATAGTATCATTCTCCTTTAGGTCAACATATATCCTACCATACAGTTTTCTGAATGTAGGAAGCGCTGCAGTTCGCATCCAAACAATGAGGTCCTCTTGCTCACTCAGCTGCAAAGAAGGCAAGTAAAATAAGTAACTTCAGAGGCACAAAATGTTATCTTTCTGGCTGATCAAGAACTTGTATTGCTCTTGTCTAAATGTAAACTGATTTTTAGTGAAGTCAGTTTATCTTTAAATTGGATGGCCACAATATATTTAAGTAATAATTGCTTGTCCATCACATATGCAATAATCTAATGGTACGAAGTGAAACTAAAATCCAAAAGCATACCGGCTTCGATTCATTGAGTGATTTTCCACCTATAAGAGGACCTTTCTGAAAGTTTTTTGGAAAGACATCACTTCCAAATTTGTGCTCCCTGTCACTCTTCCAAGAGATGTCGTTCTTGTCCACACTCAAGTTCTTACTATTGTGTTTGAAGCTATATGTGTCATTGAATAAGCTCCATGCAATAAGGCCACAAGGAACGATAGGTAGTCCATCTTTTGTGGTCTTCTCGGGGTCACAAAGGGTAGTCTCATTTGCCTTGCTAGCATCACTTAGCTGTGCATCATTCCGGCTCTTGACGTATCTGAATGTGAAAAATGTGATATACATATAGAAGCAGGGAAAGTATAAGAATTCTCATAAACAAAGTGCAAAACAACTGGTTGGGCAAATAAAATGAGCTTTAACTGCCAAGATATCATGTTAATGTGTCAAAAAATCAAATATTCTTTAGCCAACTGAATAATAAATCAATACTAAGTTCATGAACTTCATGCCCTCACATGTGTCAATGCCATAAATACATGGTGATAAGCCATAAGGATTTTGATACCCTTTATAATCAGAAAAATAAAATGATTATATGCATAATGCACACATGTCATTCATTACAGAGCGAACAGTCAATTCAATTCTACTGTGCACAAGAGAACCTTTTAAGTAGAGAAGCTATCATAGAACATTCAGATCAAACCTATCCCTAACCAGCTCAAATATGTACGTCTAGGGCTAATTGACTGGCCAGATACTTCTTTGTGCGGGGCTCTTGGTGCAACATTGGTTTCAAACTAGAGACAAGATAAGATTAAATAATTTCCTCAAGTGTTGGGTTTATTTGGAGATTTATTCTATGTAGTTTAAACAAGTTTCTTAGGGTCAAGTCAGAAAAGCAAGAATAATGATTTACTTTGTCATCAAAGTTCCCTGACCCGAGTTTTCAGTTCACCCTTCTTCCTTCTAAAACCCTACCCCTCTACAAGTATGAAGTTCGGTCTTGGCCTTCTTCTGCTTAACCACTATAGCTTTCTGAAACTAACGCTAACAAGAATGTAATGCTTTCTTCATTTCAAAGAAATTGCTGCAAAAACTGGACGTAAATATTTCAGCCAAAGATCTGTTGTATTCCTATGATTCAGTGCATTTGAAATATTGGTGACCACAGATAGCAGCACAGTACATACCTCCTATGATTCTGGTAGAAGTTATTCAGTTGGTAATACACAAAAATTGGCTGCTTCATATCCTTGGTGACCTGGAGACAACATACAATCAAGGAATATTTCAGCCAAGGGATTATTTTGATTCGTGGTTATTGTTTATCATTTTCGGATTTTGGGGTTGTAGAAGCATGCAGCTAAGCTCATTACCGTCAGAGTCCTTTGGCAGGTTTTGGGCGTCGTAGCGTTCTGAATGTAGGCAAGCTTGTCTGTAACATTAGGCGGGACACATGCATCGTCATATCGATCAACAATCTCAACAACCTGCAGCAAATAAAACAATAAACATTATCAGAGCTGGAAAACATATCACCGAATCAGGTGCTATAGGCATTGCGGTAATAATCCCATCTGCACAACCAGGTTTTGCCTATTTCACCATTTGGCTAACTAAAATTTCACTGCTTTTGCTTATAAATTCATTGCAACAGAAACCGAGCCTCTAGAATAAAACATATATTCAGCATACCTTTTGTGAAGCCAGCAGCGAAGCAACACCGATGGGGACAAAAATGGCGCCGACAAGAACAAATACTGAAATGACCTGTATAAACATACGCACAACAGTTTGTGAGGTGCTCCTTGGTATGATTTCTCTCGATCCGTACCATGAAAAAGAAAGCACTATGAACCTACCCATTTTGGGGTGAGAATTGGCTTGCAGGCCGGGAGCTCCTGCTGCGTAAACTTGGAATCTGGTTCACACAAAAGGGAGTAAATACATAAATAAAAATCAAGGCGAATTTAGCAGTTCCACCCAAACTTTATATGACCATATGAAATCGCTAAGACATGGCATCCAAATTTGCAGAACATAGTTGGTGATGACTCAGGCTCTATAGCTCTGACACCAAAGTCAACTCCTGTTATTAACACAAGGGGCAGACATGATGAACAAAAACAGCTGCTCTAACATTATTACTATCCTAATAATTACAAAAATCCTAAGTTAATTAGGGTGCCATAACTCGGTAGTTAACCGGATTAAACCTCTCACAAGTTATTATGTCTAAGTAGCAGAACAGCAAAGCAAAGAGAGGAAGCAACACCAGCAGGGTCAAACTTTGGAGAAACGAGATCTCACACTTGGGTTTCCTGGAGGTCCTCCGGGGCGTGTCGCCGTCCCCGGATCCGCCGTTGCTCGGCCCGGCGCCGCTGTTGCTGTTCATCATCCCACCAAATCACCAGTCCACCACCCACCCGCCAAGAAACTCCTCCGCCGGCCGAGAAATCACAGCTCACCGACGCCAAGAACCAGCTTTCCGGCCGGACCCCTTCTCTTTTCTTGCGTTCCTCGCTCGGAGATGGAGCACAGAGAATGGAGGGGAATCAGCAAAGCTGGGAGCCTGCTGGTCTGGCCTGGTACGCTTTTGTTCTTCCTCTTCTTGCGAAGGTTACAAGGCAGCGTGGTTTGACTCGCAGGTCCAGGAGGGAAGAGTCGAAGGTGGGAGGTGGCGGTCGTGGCTTCCGCGTTGAGCTTAGCCGGCAGAGGCGACCAATAGGATGGCGAATTAGTCCGAGTCTAGAAGGTTGTTCCAATTTTTGTTGCCTTTTTTTAAAAGTTTGATTTTTATTTTTCAGTCCTAAAAGAATTGTGTAACGGTTGAGTTCGATGGAGTGGTTGGAGAAGTTTGGCAGTTGCCTGGATTGGTTGTGCTTCGTGGATCTTTCTCTGGAAATTAATATGGTGTGTTGGACTAAAAATAGGGACTAGTATTTTTTTTAAAAAAAACTGGGACTATATACTCCAGAGCGAAAACCAACGGAACTTGGCATTATCATACTACTACTTTTTTTACCAGGTATCATACTACTACTTTTGTTTACGTTCTATAAGGAGAAACAGAGACATGTACTACACATATCCCAAAACAAATAGAGCAGTCTCTGTTGAAAATAAAATCATATAGTAAATACAGTAAACTCAAAACCTCTCAAACATGCAAAACACGTTCACAGCAACAAATGCAATCGGCTAAGATGAATGCAGACATGTTATGATAGTAATATCATTGATTTCCAATGGGCTAAGATGAATGCAGACATGTTATGATAAATGGAGTATATAATATAACCAGGTGTGCCACATAAATTTTAAGCGTGTGTAACATAATTAGGTACTCCCATGTTCGAGTAAAGTAACGTGACAAGGTGGACCACGGAGTAGGGGATGATTAGTAGTGTCTTTAATTCGAGGGATTGCGTGGATTGGTCCAGATTAGTATCTCCATCAGCATCAAGGTAGTTAGTGGTAGCCATTTTCAGAATTTGGTTGAGTAATTCGAAGAGGAGAGATGGTTAGCAATAGCCAATTATGTTTTAGTGTTCTTTTCGTAAAGTTTGTGTTTCAGTGGAGAATATTGAGTTGAACCAAAAGTATATATGTTGGATTACACTATGCAACTAAGGATAAACCTAAATTTCTGCCCATGTAGCGGAAATTCAGTTTTCATCGGTGCACTGCCCCATTCCTGTTTACTCACAAAACTTTTCATTTCTGTTAAGTTTTGTTAACATATTTGTTTATGTTTGTTTCTTAGAATGGACGCAAAGTTCCGTTTGTTTTATTCCTAACTAAAATGACATGGGTAGGAAATCACACCTAAGTAAAAACAGGGTTGTTTAGATGCACAACATGAAGAATGCTAGCAAGATTTTTCTTTTGCTCATGCAAAAAAAAAAAAAAATCAAAGCGGTGCCGAGCCATCCTAAACATATTTTTAAAATCAAAATTGCTATTTCTAAGACGCCTGAGATTTATTAAATCTCAGATGATTAGAAGGCAATCAGATATAAACATTAAAATTCGTGCGGCAAAATGTGGTTCTCTACATCTACGTCAAACCCGTAGCTGCGCACAAGGTGCACTATATGCTTTAGTTGGATTTTTTTGTTTTTTTCTTGTCTCCCTCGCCCGGCCCATGTTATGTATGTTGCGTTCTTATATCTTTACTATTAAATGAGAGCTGGTCGTTTGACACTCAACGCATTTTGGTGGTCGTCATTGGAACCATCCTAGCCATCAAATCTAATCTCGCGGCATCTATGTTGTCCAACACTTTTTCGCTCCTTCCCACTTCCCGCGTGTGATTTATGGAAGGAATCAATCAAAACGATTCTCAATCAATACAAATTAATTACATGATGTTTAATTTCCTCGTATGCGTCTTTTCTCGCTTTGGTATGCAATCAATCAATATATCCTCCTATCTAGAGTGACGTCGTACCACCCAGGGCAAGCATATAGGGAGGAAGCGAGCCAAGACCTACCGATGGAGCTCCAGGCTTGACTGATGAGAACGATCAAGGTAGCGCGGCGGCGGCGCTAGGCGACGGCCGGGAAGAACTCGTCGGCGGATTGATGCAGGCTCCCATTCGATTTATTCCAAGAAGAACAACACTACCGATGGAGCTCCGGCCTTGGCTGATGAGAACGATCAAGGTAGCACGGCGGTGGCGCTGGGCGACGGCCGCGTCCGGCGGGATGGGCGCGGCCGGGAAGAGCTCGTCGGCGGATTGTTGCAGGCTCCCATTCGATTTATTCCGGGAAGAACAACACTACCGCTCCTGGAGGCAGGATCCCTCCTGAGCACCGCCACACGCAACCCGTGCTACGTGAGTTCCCAAATCCGAAATCTTGCAGATGCGCCAATGCAGAAGTTGTTCGATGGAATTGCATGACAGGATTTTTTCCCCTTTTGTGTGTGCAGGGAGACAGGTTCATACCGGACCCGTCAGCGATGGACATGGACGTCGCGCACTACCTACTCACGGAGACCAAGAAGGACAAGGAGAACGTTGCGACCATGGCGGCTTTCCCGTCCAAGGAGGCCTACCGGAGGCTTCTCGTGGAGAAGCTGCTCAATAACCGCACACCGATCCTCGCCTTGAGGAACAAGCCGCCGGAGCCTGAGAATGTCTCGGTTGCGCCGCTGCGGACACGATTTCTTCTCACCAGACCAAGCAGGCGAAGCAGATGCGCTACATTCCCCATGTATGGACATACTTGTGATTCTACTAATGCATTGCCGTTATGTATGTACTAGCAATTCGTGACGGTTACTGATTATCGTTGCAGTCCGCGGAGAGCACTCTGGATGCACCGGACCTCGTAGACGACTACTACCTCAACTTGATGGGCGGAGCAGCAACCTACTGTCCATTGCGCTGGGAGACATGATCTACCTCTAGGATGTCTCAAGTGGATCCACGTCTGAGCTTGTGGCAGTCGAGGAGGACAATAGTTGCATCACAGACTCCTGATGGATGCCATCTTGCTATTAGGCTCAACTCCCGTTTTGTGTGTGTGTGCTAGGACACGAGCTGAAACCACCTGCTTAGTTAACCACTGTCCAAAAAAAATGTTATTTATGTCCTAAATAGCTTGACCATACACCAATATCTTAAAATATCATCGTCAATCTCTATTTTTTTGAGCTAGGTCAGTGTTATTTATTGTTGTTGTAGCACCCATATTGCTCCTATTTTGGGAAAATTCCAATATGAATCAACAAGAAACTTGGCATTATTTATGATTTGTACTTATCTTCTCAAAAAACTTCCCTTGTCCGTTTGATTATATGCCTATCATGGTTCTTCTATTAAGTTGCTAAGATTTTTTTTCTAAAAACCCATTTACATTTTCCTCCAATCCATTCAATTTCCAGTGATATGCCTACCTGGCATAGAAAAAACTTTTCTATTTCCTTTGGAGTGGATATTTTGTCAGATTTAGCATCATTTATGCAATATCTAGATACTAGATCTTGCAGTATTTAATATTACAATCACAAGAGAAGAGAGCAGCAAGCTCAATTGCAAGAGAATTCATGTCATGGCAAGATTCACAGTAATACAAAGCCTATCAAAGTATTAAATTTATTCGTGCTATGAAATGTTTTGTCATTTCCTCTCTGTTTCTTGACATCGATGTCATGACATTGCCTAGAATAAATCAAATGCCATTAAAACCATTTTCCATCCTGCAGGCTGCACCTCTCTTCCTATGAAAAAGATGTACTCTAGCTTCCTTTTTGTGTATTGCATATGCTTGGTTGGATGCAATTTATGCCGGTCTGTGTTTGTATCTTCTTTCTTAGGTCGACTGTGTAATCACTGGTTAGCTAAAAATAGGATAACTAAATGCGCACTTGACAAGGAAAATGATGGCTTTCTTGCCTACATTAGGTGAGGAAATTCTTATTTCTACGTAGAGAGTGGATTTGTTGCCACCGGGTGGCAATGCCCCCCCGTTGGCTGCCGTTGGATGACTTGATTGAGATTCCTTCTGAGCTACCCAGATTTGCACTTTGCACTTTGTAAACTAGCTTGTATCCTAATTACACGCTGGCAATGTCAGAAAAGTGCAGCACCATGCAGTTTGCTCAGCTCGAGTCTTTATTGTCAAGCAAGGCAGTCATTAAATGGGGTTCAGGTGATTCATAAATGCGTTGTGATGCATCCCATCGAGCAGTGTGAGCACCTCACCTGACCTGCGTTTTGCTTTTCTGGACACACTTGAATTCCCTTGAAGTCGCTTGGAGAGAGTACCAGTACTACTCCACCAAATATCTGAATCCCCAAAAGTCTCTAGCAGTCCGCGGTTCGTTCAAATTACGAGAAGCGATACTTCTACTCGCCCGTCCGAATGAAGAAAGGGATGGCTTCCCTCCGCATGGATCCATGTTCTTAACCGTTCATCTCCTTCTGTGGGTGTTTCCCATATCTACCGTGAGCAATCGGCAAGGCCGCAAGGAGGACGATGGTGCGGGAGGCGGCGTTGGCGATGTTCTCCATGTCGTCGGCCGTCCATGGCGTGCACACGGAGGAGCATCTACCGACCGGGAGTTGTGCTTCGGGCAAGCGTGGCCATTTTCACGCGATGGTTGGCGAGCGTCGCGGCCTTCCCGTGCTCCTGGGGCGGGCGACGGTCATCCCGAGCTGGCCGAGCATGGCGTGTTCGCGTGATACTGAACGAGCGCGCACGGCCTTTCCGTGCTAGGCTAGCAGACGGCTGAGGCCTCCCCGTTGTATCGGACGAGCACGACGGCGTTCATGTCGAACTGAACGAGAGAGAGAGAGAGAGTTAAGGAGAGATATAAAGATAGGAAATTAAAGAGACCTGGCAGATAAGCGTGTGCATGCAACCATGCAGGGAAACATTTTGCTGTCGTCGTGCTATGCTTCCCAGGTCGCAGCGTCACGTAGAGAACGCTCGACAGCGCCATGATTCCGTGTCGTGGGCAGCCTAACGCCCTCTAGGTATTTGCATTGTGGAAGGAAAATGGAACTATATGTATTGTAGCCTAGCACACATTTTAATGCATCATCGCTGTCTGTATTAAATATGCGATGCATGCAGCGTGCTGCTCTACTAGGTGCAGTAGGGCAGGATACAACGCAACTTTAGCTGAACAAGTATCTGCGTATTTCAAGCTGCTACATGAAATATCAATGGCGTGGCAGTGTGCTGCTAGTGAACTGTCGGGACTGTGCGCGGGTCAGAAAAAAGCCGTTCGGCTCATTTATTCTTCTACTTCAACCATGCGAAAAACAAACAAACCAGCTCCACCTACTGCTATGGAGCACTTTCTCAGTACTGGTGCAACTGAACATTGCGGTACAGCTGTGTAAGTAGATTTGTAGGTTGTGTTGGTAATTAGAGCAAAAGCTTTGGTAACTACATTGCATGCAACACGAATCTATAAGCAGGAATGGACGGCATCCCATTGGGGGGCATTGCCACCGGGTGGCAACAACACATTTAGCGAATCGAGAGTGGATTTGTTGCCACCGGGTGGCAATGCCCCCCCGTTGGCTGCCGTTGGATGACTTGATTGAGATTCCTTCTGAGCTACCCAGATTTGCACTTTGCACTTTGTAAACTAGCTTGTATCCTAATTACACGCCGGCAATGTCGGAAAAGTGCAGCACCATGCGGTTTGCTCAGCTCGAGTCTTTATTGTCAAGCAAGGCAGTCATTAAATGGGGTTCGGGTGATTCATAAATGCGTTGTGATGCATCCCATCGAGCAGTGTGAGCACCTCACCTGACCTGCGTTTTGCTTTTCTGGACACACTTGAATTCCCTTGAAGTCGCTTGGAGAGAGTACCAGTACTACTCCACCAAATATCTGAATCCCCAAAAGTCTCTAGCAGTCCGTGGTTCGTTCAAATTCCGAGAAGCGATACTTCTACTCGCCCGTCCGGATGAAGAAAGGGATGGCTTCCCTCCGCATGAATCCATCTTCTTAACCGTTCATCTCCTTCTGTGGGTGTTTCCCATATCTACCGTGAGCAATCGGCAAGGCCGCAAGGAGGACGATGGTGCGGGAGGCGGCGTTGGCGATGTTCTCCATGTCGTAAGCCGTCCATGGCGTGCACACGGAGGAGCATCTACCGACCGGGAGTTGTGCTTCGGGCAAGCGTGGCCATTTTCACGCGATGGTTGGCGAGCGCCGCGGCCTTCCCGTGCTCCTGGGGCGGGCGACGGCCATCCCGAGCTGGCCGAGCATGGCGCGTTCGCGTGATACTGAACGAGCGCGCACGGCCTTTCCGTGCTAGGCTAGCAGACGGCTGAGGCCTCCCCGTTGTACCGGACGAGCATGACGGCGTTCATGTCGAACTGAACGAGAGAGAGAGAGAGAGTTAAGGAGAGATATAAAGATAGGAAATTAAAGAGACCTGGCAGATAAGCGCGTGCATGCAACCATGCAGGGAAACATTTTGCCGTCGTCGTGCTATGCTTCCCAGGTCGCAGCGTCACGTAGAGCACGCTTGACAGCGCCATGATTCCGTGTCGTGGGCAGCCTAACGCCCTCTAGGTATTTGCATTGTGGAAGGAAAATGGAACTATATGTATTGTAGCCTAGCACACATTTTAATGCATCATCGCTGTTTGTATTAAATATGCGATGCATGCAGCGTGCTGCTCTACTAGGTGCAGTAGGGCAGGATACAACGCAACTTTAGCTGAACAAGTATCTGCGTATTTCAAGCTGCTACATGAAATATCAATGGCGTGGCATGATGACCCACAAGTATAGGGGGTGTATCGTAGTACTTTCGATAAATAAGAGTGTCGAACCCAACGAGGAGTAGAAGGTGTTGACAAGCAGTTTCGATGAAGGACTCATTGTAAATGCTCACAGACAAGTATTCAGGGGGTTTTGATATAGCAGATGAATAAAGTACAAGTAAGTAAAGTGCGAGAGAAATAATTGCAGCGAGTGGCCCAATCCTTTTTAGCACAAAGGACAAGCCGGTTTATTTACTTATAATGACCAAACGTTCTTGAGGACACACGGGAATGTAGTCTAGTGCTTTCGCTTCATATAGCTGATTAATCTTCATTGTTTTGATAAGTGTTGTGTGGGTGAACCTATGCTAATGTACCGCCCTTCCTAGGACTAATACATACTTGTGATTATACCTCTTGCAAGCATCCGCAACTACAAGAAAGTAATTAAGATAAATCTAACGACAGCCTTAAATCTGAGATCCTGCTATCCCTCCTGCACCGTTATACCAACGGGGGTTTAGGTTTCTGTCACTCCGGCAACCCCGCAATTGGCAAACGAATACAAGATGCATTCCCCTAGGCCCATAAATGGTGAAGTGTCATGTAGTCGACGTTCACACGACACCACTAGAAGAATAACACCACAACTTAAATATCATAACATTAAATATTAACCAACATAATTCACTACTAACATTTAGACTTCACCCATGTCCTCAAGAACTAAACGAACTACTCACGAGACATCATATGGAACATGATCAGAGGTGATATGATGATGAATAACAATCTGAACATAAACCTTGATTCAATAGTTTCACTCAATAGCATCAATAACAAGTAGAAATCAACACCGGGAGAGTTTCCCCTATCAAACAATCAAGATCAAACCCAAATTGTTACAGCGATGACGAGGTTCAGCGGTGGAGATGGTGGTGATGATGATGATGATGATGGAGATGACGATGGAGATGATGTCCAGCTCGATGACGGTGACGATGGCGTCGATTTCCCCCTCCGGGAGGGAATTTCCCCGGCAGATTTCAGCCTGCCGGAGAGCTCTTTTCTCTCTGGTGTTCTCCGCCCCGCGAGGCGGCCGTGACTCTTCGCGACTATCCTCTGGGGCTTAGGTTTTCGGGACGAAGACGTACGCGAAGAAAAGGAGGCGAGAGGGGGCTGTGGGCCCCCTCCTCACAGGGCGGCGCGGCCAGGCCTTGGGCCGCGCCGGTCTATGAGGTCGGCCCACCTCGGGTCCCCTCGGCTCCCCCTTCTGGCTCCCTTCGTCTTCTGGAAAAATAGGATTTTTCATATAATTTCCGTCAACTATTGATCTTCCGAAATATTGCATTCTGGCGGTGCTTTTTCCAGCAGAATCCTGGCTCTGGTGCGCGATCCTCAAATAATCATGAAACATGCAAAATAGATGAAATTACATAAGTATCATCTCCAAATATGAAATATATCAATGAATAACAGCAAATTATGATATAAAATAGTGATGCAAAATGGACGTATCATGGCAGTGTGCTGCTAGTGAACTGTCGGGACTGTGCGCGGGTCAGAAAAAAGCCGTTCGGCTCATTTATTCTTCTACTTCAACCATGCGAAAAACAAACAAACCAGCTCCACCTACTGCTATGGAGCACTTTCTCAGTACTGGTGCAACTGAACATTGCGGTACAGCTGTGTAAGTAGATTTGCAGGTTGTGTTGGTAATTAGAGCAAAAGCTTTGGTAACTACGTTGCATGCAACACGAATCTATAAGCAGGAATGGACGGCATCCCATGGGGGGGCATTGCCACCGGGTGGCAACAACACATTTAGCGAATCGAGAGTGGATTTGTTGCCACCGGGTGGCAATGCCCCCCGTTGGCTGCCGTTGGATGACTTGATTGAGATTCCTTCTGAGCTACCCAGATTTGCACTTTGCACTTTGTAAACTAGCTTGTATCCTAATTACACGCTGGCAATGTCAGAAAAGTGCAGCACCATGCAGTTTGCTCAGCTCGAGTCTTTATTGTCAAGTGATACGTCTCCGACGTATCGATAATTTGTTATGTTCTATGCCATATTATTGATGATACATACATGTTTTATGCACACTTTATGTCATATTCGTGCATTTTCTGGAACTAACCTATTAACAAGATGCCGAAGTGCCGGTTCCTCGTTTTTCGCTGTTTTTGGTTTCGTAAATCCTAGTAACGAAATATTCTCGGAATTGGACGAAACGAAGACCCGAGGGCCTATTTTGCCACGAACCTTCCGGAAGACCGAAGAGCATACGAAGTGGGGCCACGAGGTGGCGACACCACAAGGCGGCGCGGCCAAGGAGGGGCCCGCGCCGCCCTATGGTGTGGGCCCCTCGTCAGGCCCCCGACTCTGCCCTTCCGCCTACTTAAAGCCTCCGTCGTGAAACCCCTGAGGCGAAAAACCACGATACGGAAAACCTTACTGAGACGCCGCCGCCGCCGATCCCATCTCGGGGGATTCTGGAGATCTCCTCCGGCACCCTGCCGGAGAGGGGATTCATCTCCCGGAGGACTCTACACCGCCATGGTCGCCTCCGGAGTGATGAGTGAGTAGTTCACCCCTGGACTATGGGTCCATAGCAGTAGCTAGATGGTTGTCTTCTCCTCATTGTGCTTCATTGTTGGATCTTGTGAGCTGTCTAACATGATCAAGATCATCTATCTGTAATACTCTATGTTGTGTTTGTCGGGATCCGATGGATAGAGAATACCATGTTATGTTAATTATCAAGTTATTACATATGTGTTGTTTATGATCTTGCATGCTCTCCGTTACTAGTAGAGGCTCCGGCCAAGTTTTTGCTTTTAACTCCAAGAGGGAGTATTTATGCTCGATAGTGGGTTCATGCCTCGCATTGACACTCGGGACGATGACGAGAAAGTTCTAAGGTTGTGTTGTGCTGTTGCCACTAGGGATAAAACATTGGCGCTATGTCCGAGGATGTAGTTGTTGATTACATTACGCACCATACTTAATGCAATTGTCCGTTGCTTTGCAACTTAATACTGGAAGGGTTTCGGACGATAACCTGAAGGTGGACTTTTTAGGCATAGATGCAGTTGGATGGCGGTCTATGTACTTTGTCGTAATGCCCAATTAAATCTCACTATACTTATCATGCCATGTATGTGCATTGTTATGCCCTCTCTATTTGTCAATTGCCCGACTGTAATTTGTTCACCCAACATGCTTTTATCTTATGGGAGAGACACCTCTAGTGAACTGTGGACCCCGGTCCATTCTTTTAATACTGAAATACAAATCTGCTCGCAATACTTGTTTTACTCGTTTTCTCTGCAAACAATCATCTTCCACACAATACGGTTAATCCTTTGCTACAGCAAGCCGGTGAGATTGACAACCTCACTGTTTCGTTGGGGCAAAGTACTTTGGTTGTGTTGTGCAGGTTCCACGTTGGCGCCGGAATCTCTGGTGTTGCGCCGCACTACATCCCGCCGCCATCAACCTTCAACGTGCTTCTTGACTCCTACTGGTTCGATTAAACCTTGGTTTCTTACTGAGGGAAACTTGCCGCTGTGCGCATCACACCTTCCTCTTGGGGTTTCCAACGGACGTGTCAACTACACGCATCAAGCAAATTTCTGGCGCCGTTGCCGGGGAGATCAAGACACGCTGCAAGGGGAGTCTCCACTTCCCAATCTCTTTACTTTGTTTTTGTCTTGCTTTATTTTATTTACTACTTTGTTTGCTGCATTATATCAAAACACAAAAAAATTAGTTGCTAGCTTTACTTTATCTACTGTCTTGTTTGCCATATCAAAAACACAAAAAAATTAGTTTACTTGCATTTACTTTACTTGATTCATCATGTTTCCTTTTAATTTTACCACAAAAGACATACCGGTGGGACAAGGGTCTATAATTGGAAGAGATAATATAGAAGAATTTTTCACCCATATTAGTATGCATGAAGATCTTAAAGATATACCACTTGCAAAAGCTATCCCTACTTATGAAGATGCCTCTGTTTGTTTGGTACGCATGATGGAAGCTAGATTTATTAGTCTCAACCCCATGATACAACACATGTTTCTTACACTTTCTGATATGGAGCGGGGAGAGAAGAGAGATTTTGTTCTAAAAGTCTTAGTGCGAGAATTTGAAGATATAGCTATAGAAGCTAGAAAAGTTTTTATTAAGCATAAGAGGCTTGGCTTTTATACCGACTTTAAAAGAACACTTGAAAAAATGGATATGTATAGACTAAAATACACTAATAATGCTAATGATGATGGGGAGATTAAAGCACCAATACCATGTAAGCTCCTAGCAATACATGAAGCTCTAGAAAATAATTATGCTTGGCTTGTTCCTGAAAATTTGTTTGATGAGAATAGCAAGCCTAAGACTAATGAAAAGGGAGCCTCTGAAACTTACATAGATAATATACAATGCATGGTTGAGAAAACTCCCAACACCCCTGGTTATGATGTTGATGTTTCATCTCTTGATGTTACTTGAGTTACACTTTCTGCGCCTAGCTGAAAGGCGTTAAAGAAAAGCGCTTATGGGAGACAACCCATGTTTTTACTCCAGTATTTTTGTTTTATATTTGTGTCTTGGAAGTTGTTTACTACTGTAGCAACCTCTCCTTATCTTAGTTTTGAGTTTTGTTGTGCCAAGTAAAGTCTTTGATAGTAAAGTAAGTACTAGATTTGGATTACTGCGTAGTTCCAGATTTCTTTGCTGTCACGAATCTGGGTCTACCTCCCTGTAGGAAGCTCAGAAAATTAAGCCAATTTACGTGCATGATCCTCAGATATGTACGCAACTTTCATTCAATTTGAGCATTTTCGTTTGAGCAAGTCTGGTGGCCTAATAAAATCCATCTTTACGGACTGTTCTGTTTTGACAGATTCTGCCTTTTATTTCGCATTGCCTCTTTTGCTATGTTGGATGAATTTCTTTGATCCATTAATGTCCAGTAGCTTTATGCAATGTCCAGAAGTGTTAAGAATGATTGTGTCACCTCTGAACATGTGAATTTTTATTATGCACTAACCCTCTAATGAGTTGTTTCGAGTTTGGTGTGGAGGAAGTTTTCAAGGATCAAGAGAGGAGTATGATGCAATATGATCAAGGAGAGTGAAAGCTCTAAGCTTGGGGATGCCCCGGTGGTTCACCCCTGCATATTATAAGAAGACTCAAGCGTCTAAGCTTGGGGATGCCCAAGGCATCCCCTTCTTCATCGACAACATTATCAGGTTCCTCCCCTGAAACTATATTTTTATTCCGTCACATCTTATGTACTTTGCTTGGAGCGTCGGTCTGTTTTTCTTTTTTGTTTTGTTTGAATAAAATGGATCCTAGCATTCACTTTTTGGGAGAGAGACACGCTCCGCTGTAGCATATGGACAAATATGTCCTTAGGCTCTACTCATAGTATTCATGGCGAAGTTTCTTCTTCGTTAAATTGTTACATGGTTGGAATTGGAAAATGCTACATGTAGTAACTCTAAAATGTCTTGGATAATTTGATACTTGGCAATTGTTGTGCTCATGTTTAAGCTCTTGCATCATATACTTTGCACCCATTAATGAAGAAATACTTAGAGCTTGCTAATTTGGTTTGCATATTTGGTTTCTCTAGAGTCTAGATAACATCTAGTATTGAGTTTTGAACAACAAGGAAGACGGTATGGAGTCTTATAATGTTTATAATATGTCTTTTATGTGAGTTTTGCTGTACCGTTCATCCTTGTGTTTGTTTCAAATAACCTTGCTAGCCTAAACCTTGTATCGAGAGGGAATACTTCTCATGCATCCAAAATCCTTGAGCCAACCACTATGCCATTTGTGTCCACCATACCTACCTACTACATGGTATTTATCCGCCATTCCAAAGTAAATTGCTTGAGTGCTACCTTTAAAATTCCATCATTCACCTTTGCAATATATAGCTCATGGGACAAATAGCTTAAAAACTATTGTGGTATTGAATATGTACTTATGCACTTTATCTCTTATTAAGTTGCTTGTTGTGCGATAACCATGTTTCGGGGACGCCATCAACTATTCCTTGTTGAATATCATGTGAGTTGCTATGCATGTCCGTCTTGTCTGAAGTAAGAGAGATCTACCACCTTCATGGTTGGAGCATGCATATTGTTAGAGAAGAACTTTGGGCCGCTAACTAAAGCCATGATTCATGGTGGAAGTTTCAGTTTTGGACACATATCCTCAATCTCATACGAGAATAATAATTGTTGCCACATGCTTATGCATTAAAGAGGAGTCCATTATCTGTTGTCCATGTTGTCCCGGTATGGATGTCTAAGTTGAGAATAATCAAAAGCGAGAAATCCAAAATGCGAGCTTTCTCCTTAGACCTTTGTACAGGCGGCATGGAGGTACCCCATTGTGACACTTGGTTAAAACATGTGCATTGCAAAGATCCGGTAGTCCAAGCTAATTAGGACAAGGTGCGGGCACTATTAGTATACTATGCATGAGGCTTGCAACTTGTAAGATATAACTTTCATAACTCATATGCTCTATTACTACCGTTGACAAAATTGTTTCATGTTTTCAAAATAAAAGCTCTAACACAAATATAGCAATCGATGCTTTCCTCTTTGAAGGACCATTCTCTTTACTTTTATGTTGAGCCAGTTCACCTATTTCTCTCCACCTCAAGAAGCAAACACTTGTGTGAACTGTGCATTGATTCTTACATACTTGCATATTGCACTTGTTATATTACTCTATGTTGACAATTATCCATGAGATATACATGTTATAAGTTGAAAGCAACCGCTGAAACTTAATCTTCCTTTGTGTTGCTTCAATGCCTTTACTTTGATTTATTGCTTTATGAGTTAACTCTTATGCAAGACTTATTGATACTTGTCTTGAAGTACTATTCATGAAAAGTCTTTGCTTTATGATTCACTTGTTTACTCATGTCATTACCATTGTTTTGATCGCTGCATTCACTACATATGTTTACAAATAGTATGATCAAGGTTATGATGGCATATCACTTCAGAAATTATCTTTGTTATCGTTTTACCTGCTCGGGACGAGCAGAACTAAGCTTGGGGATGCTTGATACGTCGCCGACGTATCGATAATTTCTTATGTTCTATGCCATATTATTGATGATACCTACATGTTTTATGCACACTTTATGTCATATTCGTGCATTTTCTGGAACTAACCTATTAACAAGATGCCGAAGTGCCACTCTCGTTTTCTCGCTGTTTTTGGTTTCAGAAATCCTAGTAACGAAATATTCTCGGAATTGGACGAAACGAAGACCCGAGGGCCTATTTTGCCACGAACCTTCCGGAAGACCGAAGAGCATACGAAGTGGGGCCACGAGGTGGCGACACCACAAGGTGGCGCGGCCAAGGAGGGGCCCGCGCCGCCCTATGGTGTGGGCCCCTCGTCGGCCCCCGACTCGCCCTTCCGCCTACTTAAAGCCTCCGTCGCGAAACCCCCGAGGCGAAAAACCACGATACGGAAAACCTTACCGAGACGCCGCCGCCGCCGATCCCATCTCGGGGGATTCTCGGAGATCTCCTCCGGCACCCTGCCGGAGAGGGGATTCATCTCCCGGAGGACTCTACACCGCCATGGTCGCCTCCGGAGTGATGAGTGAGTAGTTCACCCCTAGACTATGGGTCCATAGCAGTAGCTAGATGGTTGTCTTCTCCTCATTGTGCTTCATTGTTGGATCTTGTGAGCTGCCTAACATGATCAAGATCATCTATCCGTAATACTCTATGTTGTGTTTGTCGGGATCCGATGGATAGAGAATACCATGTTATGTTAATTATCAAGTTATTACATATGTGTTGTTTATGATCTTGCATGCTCTCCGTTACTAGTAGAGGCTCTGGCCAAGTTTTTGCTTTTAACTCCAAGAGGGAGTATTTATGCTCGATAGTGGGTTCATGCCTGCATTGACACTCGGGACAGTGACAGAAAGTTCTAAGGTTGTGTTGTGCCGTTGCCACTAGGGATAAAACATTGGCGCTATGTCCGAGGATGTAGTTGTTGATTACATTACGCACCATACTTAATGCAATTGTCTGTTGCTTTGCAACTTAATACCGGAAGGGGTTCGGACGATAACCTCGAAGGTGGACTTTTTAGGCATAGATGCAGTTGGATGGCGGTCTATGTACTTTGTCGTAATGCCCAATTAAATCTCACTATACTTATCATGCCATGTATGTGCATTGTTATGCCCTCTCTATTTGTCAATTGCCCGACCGTAATTTGTTCACCCAACATGCTTTTATCTTATGGGAGAGACACCTCTAGTGAACTGTGGACCCCGGTCCATTCTTTTAATACTGAAATACAAATCTGCTGCAATACTTGTTTTATCGTTTTCTCTGCAAACAATCATCTTCCACACAATACGGTTAATCCTTTGTTACAGCAAGCCGGTGAGATTGACAACCTCACTGTTTCGTTGGGGCAAAGTACTTTGGTTGTGTTGTGCAGGTTCCACGTTGGCGCCGGAATCTCTGGTGTTGCGCCGCACTACATCCCGCCGCCATCAACCTTCAATGTGCTTCTTGACTCCTACTGGTTCGATTAAACCTTGGTTTCTTACTGAGGGAAACTTGCAGCTGTGCGCATCACACCTTCCTCTTGGGGTTTCCAACGGACGTGTCAACTACACGCATCATCAAGCAAGGCAGTCATTAAATGGGGTTCAGGTGATTCATAAATGCGTTGTGATGCATCCCATCGAGCAGTGTGAGCACCTCACCTGACCTGCGTTTTGCTTTTCTGGACACACTTGAATTCCCTTGAAGTCGCTTGGAGAGAGTACCAGTACTACTCCACCAAATATCTGAATCCCCAAAAGTCTCTAGCAGTCCGCGGTTCATTCAAATTCCGAGAAGCGATACTTCTACTCGCCCGTCCGGATGAAGAAAGGGATGGCTTCCCTCCGCATGAATCCATCTTCTTAACCGTTCATCTCCTTCTGTGGGTGTTTCCTATATCTACCGTGAGCAATCGGCAAGGCCGCAAGGAGGACGATGGCGCGGGAGGCGGCGTTGGCGATGTTCTCCATGTCGTCGGCCATCCATGGCGTGCACACGGAGGAGAATCTACCGACCGGGAGTTGTGCTTCGGGCAAGCGTGGCCATTTTCACGCGATGGTTGGCGAGCGCCGCGGCCTTCCCGTGCTCCTGGGGCGGGCGACGGCCATCCCGAGCTGGCCGAGCATGGCGCGTTCGCGTGATACTGAACGAGCGCGCACGACCTTTCCGTGCTAGGCTAGGAGACGGTTGAGGCCTCCCCGTTGTACCGGACGAGCACGACGGCGTTCATGTCGAACTGAACGAGAGAGAGAGAGATTTAAGGAGAGATATAAAGATAGGAAATTAAAGAGACCTGGCAGATAAGCGCGTGCATGCAACCATGCAGGGAAACATTTTGCTGTCGTCGTGCTATGCTTCCGAGGTCGCAGCGTCATTAGAGCACGCTCGACAGTGCCATGATTCCGTGTCGTGGGCAGCCTAACGCCCTCTAGGTATTTGCATTGTGGAAGGAAAATGGAACTATATGTATTGTAGCCTAGCACACATTTTAATGCATCATGGCTGTCTGTATTAAATATGCGATGCATGCAGCGTGCTGCTCTATTAGGTGCAGTAGGGCAGGATACAACGCAACTTTAGCTGAACAAGTATCTGCGTATTTCAAGCTGCTACATGAAATATCAATGGCGTGGCAAGTGTGCTGCTAGTGAACTCGTCGGGACTGTGCGCGGGTTAGAAAAAAGCCGTTCGGCTCATTTATTCTTCTACTTCAACCATGCGAAAAACAAACAAACCAGCTCCACCTACTGCTATGGAGCACTTTCTCAGTACTGGTGCAACTGAACATTGCGGTACAGCTGTGTAAGTAGATTTGCAGGTTGTGTTGGTAATTAGAGCAAAAGCTTTGGTAACTACGTTGCATGCAACACGAATCTATAAGCAGGAATGGACGGCATCCCATGGGGGGCATTGCCACCGGGTGGCAACAACACATTTAGCGAATCTTATTTCAAGTACAAGTTTGTTTGTAATATTATTTTACTACTATCAGATTATCTTATATTTACACATGAAATTGCATCAACTTTTTTGAGCTTATAAATTTTAATTTTATTAAATTAGAGGTCATGCGGAGGTGCACGGGAAAAGCTCAGGAAGAACCCATGGCACTCTGCCCCTGGCAGCTGCCTGTTTTTGCCTGTTTCCTTGAGATCGCTTGTATAATCCAGTCATGTATGGAATACGTGCACGGGTAGAAGGGTTGCAAGTGTCGTATGCAACACTAATATGGTTGATATGATGTCTTCGTATGGATGATTCTCCGCAGAACCAAGAAAAGTAGAGGACTCGTGAAAATTTTGAATTTTTAAGGTCAACCCATACTCTTTTAGTTATCTTTAGACCAATGACACAAGTGTGTGCTTCTTGTTTATAACCACGAACCATATGGGAAATACCAAGTTGAATCTGGATACGCGTACACCTGTTTTCTTCAATATTAGACAAAATGATATTTCAAAATTTTAAAAAATTAAGATAAATTTTTGCACGTACATATTATGTTGATACCTGTGTAAGTTTTCACAGAAAAATACGGCTGCATGTGGCCTACAAGAAAATAACCAAATGTTTAAATGATAGTATAATGATTGGTTTTGTACTGTTCGAAATATAATTGTCTATTTTCACATTTATGTGTAGGTTACACATGGTCGTTTTTATATCAAAATCTGCACAAGTAGATGTCAACATAATATATACATGCGTGCATTTTTTTTGAATTTTCTCCGAAACATTGAAATAACATTTTTTAATTTTTTCGTAATCGGGTGCACTAACTTCCCCTCCCGAACCATGTGCACTACTGGTATGCATCAAACAGATACTAGGTGCAAAGTACGAACCTATGGTTATTATCTTTGGAGCAGGGAAGGTTGTTAGCGGAGGCCAATCTGCAACGAAGCTCATTGTTGTTGTGTCAGAAAAGTTCAGTCAACAAAAAAGTTCCGTCAACAGAAAAGATAACGCATGATTGTGTACCCAAATCTAACAAAAAAAATCACTCATTACGTGTAGCTATAATTGTTTTGGAAGGTTGTTCCTTTCTTGAGGACAACATAGGATGTCTCTACGTGGAAAATATTGTCTCTCTAAAGTTGCAGCTCACCCAGTCTGGGGAGGTGATACTAGATGTGACGGTGGAGCAGGGTAGAGAGGAGGAAGATAACTCATCCTCGTCTTGCATTTTAGGGTTAAAGGGGTAAAAAGGGCGGAAGAGGTGAAAGATTGATGCATGATTGAAATAAGACGATGATCGGTATATCCGTAGCAACGCACGGGCATTCAACTAGTTGTTTTTGTATCTGTGTTCTTATATTGTTTGCACGGGAAAGTTTTCAAGTTGGTGTTTGGATCGTACCTTTTCCTTTCTTCAAAATGGTAATTCATTTCACTTGATTTTTTTAGATGATTTCACTTCATTTTTTGGACAATTTGTTTTTGTGTTTTTTTGGCTTCTGGTTGTAATGTGGTTGGTTTTGTGTTTGATTGTTTTTTCTCCGTTGCGCATGGGTTATAATTAAGATTTTCCCAGATCCACGTAGGTTGTAACTGATATTTTTGTTCCTGGTGTGCTTAGGTTTCAACCAAGTTTTTCTCAATTGTACATGGTCCGTAACCAAGATACTTTTTGTAGATTTTCCCGGCAGTACATTGGCTGCAACTGTGATTTTTTCAGTTCACGTAGGTTGCAACTAAGATTTTTCGGTTGCTCATAGGTTGTTACTAAGATTTTCTATTTGGGTAATTGTTGTAACCAAGATTTTACATATGGTTATGGCCGTCATTTTTCTAGTTACACATGGGGTGGAACTAAGAATTTTTTCGGTTACACACGAGTTACAACTCAGATTTTTCTGTACATTTTCTGGTTGTATATGGGTTACAACTTAGATTTTTTCAGCTATACATGGGATCCAACTAAGTTTTTCTAGTTGCGCATAGGTTGTAACTACGATTTTCTAGTTGCGCATGTATTGTAACAGACACTACTAGGAAAACCATTATAGGTAGAAATATATTCTATGGCGCGCCTCCTCCGGCAACCACCATCACCACCACCTTCTCCTCCTCCTCCTCCGGCGACCACTACCACCTTATCCTCCTCCGGCGACCACCACCACCACCTCCTCCTCCTCCTCCTCCTCCGGCAACCACCCACCACCTCCTCCTCCTCCTCCTCCTCCTCCACCACCACCACCACCACCTCCTCCTCCTCCTCCTCCACCACCACCACCACCTCCTCCTCCTCCTCCACCACCACCACCTCCACCACCACCTCCTCCGGCAGGCCTTCTCCTCCACCCACCCGACCCCACCCCACCCACCCAACCACTCACCTTCCGGCGAAATTCCAAAAAAATGGCGAAATTTCGGCGGCCCCAGATCTAGATCTAGTAGATCTGGCCGCCATTTTTCTAAAATTCAAAAAAAAAATCTGTGGCACACCACTGCTAGGTGCGCCACATAAGTTTTAAGAAATTCTACGGCGCATGTACATATGCGCCACAGAATTCAAATATCTTCCGCGTGAAAACTATGGTGCACGGCATATGCGCTACAGAAGTCCAAAAAGGTGCGCCACAGAAAAGCTTTTTCCTAGTAGTGTGAGATTTTTTACTAGTTACATATGGGTTGGGACTGCGATTTTCCTAGTTGCATATGAGTTCCAAATGATATTTTCTCAATTGCACATAGTTTGCAACTAAGATTTATTCAATTGCATACACTAGTGGAAAACGGGGCTTTAGCACCGGTTTAAAATGGCTTTTTTTTACCGGATGTGCAACCGGTGCAACTCATTCGGTGCTAAAGGCCCCCCCTTTAGCACCGGTTCAGTTGCGAACCGGTGCTAAAGGGGCACCACGTGGCCCGTAGAGGAGCGTCCGGGCGGAGGACCTTTAGCACCGGTTCGTAACACGAACCGGTGCTAAAGGTTTCTGCCGCAGCAGCGTTTTGGAGCCCTTCCCTACCGCGGCAGAGAATTTCACCAGAACGTTGCCGCGGCAGAATCTGCCTCCATTTTAAACGCGTTATAATGCACACATATATAGGAAACCATTAGATTACATAAAAACGTTATGAATATATCGATCGAAGTGACACACGTTCATGCATATATGTCTACATCAACTTTCAAAATAATTTCTATCCAAAATTGGGGGGCTGATGGTATGCTCCCTTTGGATCTATGACTTGCTCAACTAAGCATGCCACCAATTCTTCTTGAATTGCTCGTACATGCTCGGTTGGTAGAAGACCGTTCCGCAACCGTTGGATCTAATAATTTCAAGAAGGTGGTCAGTATATATATAGCACACGGTGATAAAATAAAATTATGAATGTTGTTTACGTACTTCAAGTTGATCTAAAGTTTTCTCCATCGAGTGGGTCGTCTGGCGAATGAACTCGCAAACGTAGAATCCGCATAAATTATTCCCGTCCTCTTGCCTCAAGCACTTTACGAGAACAAAGTTCAATCAAAACAATAATGAAGGATGGTAATAATGGTATTGAAACTAGAATCAAAGAGATGTGCGGCCTAGCTAGTAGTACTTACCGGTATAGGTCTAATTTCAAGCTCTTTTTCCACGCGGCCAGAGCCTTGTTGGTGAAACGTTTCCAAGCCCTCTGGGGCATATAAGCCATGTCCCCCCACGCCTCGAGGGGTTTACTTTTCGAGTCCATGACTTCTGCTACTTCAGCGTCATGTTCAATGACTATCAGGATATAGTGAAACCTGCACACATATGCATAACTCATCAATTACACTTAACACATGGAGTAAGCGAAAAAAAAAATATGTTCAAGACAGTAACACTCACGTGAAGTTGTAAGGAAACAATATTTCCCTTTTGTATGACTATTTCCTTAAGGCATGTACCAATGTTACTGATAGAATCGCGACATAGTTTGTGATAATGTGCCCATATTATGCACACATGTGCATCTTGGGATGTCTTACGATGTTACACAATAATAATACATTATGGTCGCTTCGACCGTAAACCACAGAGCATCTTCAGCATTTAACGCGATGGTTGGGTCAATGTTCACTGTGAAGGGCAGAATTTCACCAAACTTATTATAATCTTCTGACATGTCTGCCTTGTCCTCAACTTCCACGATGGTTCTTTTCCCTGAAAGAACTATGTGACGCTTTGGCTCATCGGATGAGCTCGTTTTCTTATGTTTTCTTTTCTTCGGTCTGGAGGACATGTCCTTCACATACAAAACATGAGCCACATCTTTGGCTAGGACGAATGGTTCGTCTCTGTAACCAAGATTGTTGAGATCCACTGTTGTCATTCCGCACAGCTGGTCTACCTTTATTCCTACTCCATCCAGCTTGACCCATTTGCACCGAAACAAAGGGATCTTAAAAGAAAGTCCATAGTCAAGTTCCCTTATCTCCTCTATGTAACCATAATGTGTGTCCTTTTCCCCATTGTTGTTTGTTGCATCAATGCGGACACCACTGTTTTGGTTTGTGCTCTTTTTATCTTGGGTGATCGCGTCGAAGGTATTTCCATTTATCTCGTACCCTTGTAAAGTCAGTACAGTCGAAGATGGTGACCCGACCAATAAGAACAACTGATATCAAACATCGTTGTTATTAATGAGATGTGTTCGCAGCCAACCGCCGAAAGTCTGCATATGTTTATGTGTAATCCAGTCTTCTGACTGCCCCGGGTGTTGGGAGCGTATAATATTCTTGTGTTCAGTTATATATGGGGCCACCAAGGTGGAACTTTGTAGACCTGTGTAGTGTGCTTGAGGGAAAGAAATCTCGTCCATACATATCATTGATTTCCTTCCTAGCGTGCCTTTTCCACTTAGTCTCCCCTCATGCCGTGATTCAGGAACACCAATTGACTTAAGGTCAGGAATAAAGTCAACACAGAACTCAATGACCTCCTCTGTTCCATAGCCCTTGGAGATGCTTCCTTCTGGCCTAGCACGGTTATGAACATATTTATTTAAGACTCCCATGAAACTCTCAAAGGGGAACATATTGTGTACATTTACAGGACTGAGGATGGCAATCTCTTCCACAAGGTGAACCAGGAGATCCATCATAATATTGAAGAAAGATGGCAGAAACACCAACTCAAAACTAACAAGACATTGCACCACATCCTTCTGTAACCTTGGTAGACTAGCTGGATCGATTACCTTCTGAGATATTGCATTGAGGAATACACATAGCTTCAATGGGTATTCAAACATTTTCCGGCAGAAGCCCCCTCAGTGCAACCGGAAGCAACTGCGTCATAATAATGTGGCAGTCATGCGATTTCAGGTTTTGGAATTTTTTCTGTGTCATATTTATAATCCCCTTTATATTTGATGAGAAACCAGACGGCACCTTGATACTGTAAAGGACTTCAAAAAGATTTTCTTCTCTGCTTTGGTAAGAGCGTAGCTGGTAGGACTTAAGTGACGCCATGTATCCGTCTTGTAATTCTGTTCTTGCTTGTTTGTTTGGACTTTCATACGATACTGGTCCTCCTGTGCTTCTGGTGTATCTTTTGTCTTCCCATACACGCCTAAGAAGTCTAGCAGGTTCACGCAAAGATTTTTCGTCATGTGCATCACGTCGATTGAAGAGCGGACCTCTAGAACTTTCCAATAGGGTAGCTCCCAAAATATAGATTTTTTCTTCCACATGGGTGCGTGTCCGGTAGCGACGTTATTCGGAACAGATTGACCGCCAAGACCGTTTCTAAAGATTAATTTTATGTCCTTGACCATATCAAGTAAAGCATCACCAGTATGGAGTTCAGGCTTCTCCAGTGATATGACTCACCTCCGAAATGATTACCTTTCTTTCTGATGGGGTGCCTCTTTGGAAGAAATCGACGATACCCCAGGTACACAACCTTCTTACTTTTATTCAAATATGCACCTTCGGTCTCATCTAAACAGTGCATGCATGCATTGTATCTCTTGTTTGTCTATCCTGAAAGGTTACTAAGAGCAGGCCAATCATTGATGGTCACGAAAAAGCAACGCTTGTAGGTCAAAGGACTCATGTTTGTGCTTGATACGTCCCCGACGTATCCATAATTTCTGTTGTTCCATGCTTGTTTTATGACAATACTTACATGTTTTGCTTGCACTTTATAATGTTTTTATGCGTTTTCCGGAACTAACCTATTAACAAGATGCCACAGTGCCAGTTCCTGTTTTCTGCTGTTTTTGGTTCCAGAAAGGCTGTTCGGGCAATATTCTCGGAATTGGACGAAATCAACGCCAAACCTCCTATTTTCTCCGGAAGGCTCCAGAACACCGAAGAAGAGTCGGAGAGGGGCCAGGGGGCCACCACACCACATGGCGGCGCGGGCCAGGCCTAGGCCGCGCCGGCCTAGGGTGTGGCGCCCCCAGGTGCCCCTCTGCGCCGCCTCTTCGCCTATAAAAGCCCTTTCGACCTAAAAACACCGTACCAATTGACGAAACTCCAGAAAGACTCCAGGGGCGCCGCCACCGTCGCGAAACTCCAATTCGGGGGACAGAACTCTGTCCCGGCACCCTGCCGGGGCGGGGAAGTGCCCCCGGAAGCCATCTCCATCAACGCCATCGCCTCCATCATGCTCCGTGAGTAGTTCCCCCATGGACTACGGGTTCTAGCAGTAGCTAGTTGGTATTCTCTCCCCTATGTACTTCAATACAATGATCTCATGAGCTGCCTTACATGATTGAGATTCATCTGATGTAATCGGTGTTGTGTTTGTTGGGATCCGATGGATGATACATTATGATTAGTCTATCTATAAAGTTTGTGAAGTTATTGTTGCTGCAATCTTGTTATTCTTAATGCTTGTCACTAGGGCCCGAGTGACATGATCTTAGATTTGAGCTCTATACTTATTGCTTAGATTGTATCTACAAGTTGTATGCACATGTCACTGTCCGGAACCAAAGGCCCCGAAGTGACAGAAATCGGGACAACCGGAGGGGATGGTAGTGATGTGAGGATCACATGTTTTCACGGAGTGTTAATGCTTTGCTCCGGTGCTCTATTAAAAGGAGTACCTTAATATCCAGTAGTTTCCCTTGAGGCCGGCTGCCACCGGCTGGTAGGACAAAAGATGTTGTGCAAGTTTCTCATTGCGAGCACGTACGACTATTATTGGAAAACATGCCTACATGATTAATGATCTTGATATTCTGTCTTAATGCTATTTCAATCTTATCAATTGCCCGACCGTAATTTGTTCACCCAACACTTGTTATTGGAGAGTTACCACTAGTGTAGATAGCTGGGAACCCCGGTCCATCTTTCATCATCATATACTCGTTCTACATGTCAATTGTTTTACGGTGCCATTGCTCTCATATTACTACTACTGCTGCTCGTATTCTTGTTACTATTGCTCTCATACCACTGCTACTTTCACATCACCCTCGTTGCTAGTGCTTTTCCAGGTGCAGCTGAATTGACAACTCAGTTGTTAAGGCTTATAAGTATTCTTTACCTCCCCTTGTGTCGAATCAATAAATTTGGGTTTTACTTCTCTCGAAGACTGTTGCGATCCCCTATACTTGTGGGTCATCAAGACTATTTTCTGGCGCCGTTGCCGGGGGGCATAGCTCTACTCATAAGTTCACCTGGGGAGTACACTCTACCTCTCTCTCTGTTTTATTTTATTTTAATTTGCTTAGTTTACTTTTGTCTAGTTTATTTGTGCTTAGTTTATTTCTGTCTAGTATTAGTTTGCGTAGTTTACTTTTGCTTAGTTTATTTTTGTCTTGTTTTATTTGTCTCATATACCCAAAAATCCATAAAAATTTGAAAAATCGAAAAATTAAAAACTGCTGTTATGGGAGAACCAACAACCTACTTGGAGCTTATAGAATGTTATAATAATTATAGAGAATCAAGAACTGGTAAAATAATGAGTGCTATGATAGAAAAATTGAATACAATTGCTAAAATCTTGCTTGAATGCCATGATATAAACTGTTGCTCTCAACAGGATACTAAACATCTTAAATTTCAATGTGGCTTTAGTGAGGAATTTTTAATTAAGAGCTATAATCGGAATTGCTATATTCATTATGGGTTTGAAGAGGTAGAACAATTTGTCTTATTTATGGGAGCCTCCGAGATAGAATCCTTCATGGTTGAGAATTATGAAACTTGTGTTGTTTGTAAGGGCCTTAAAGATTATGTCTCTACTATCCTTAATTCTTGCATAGAATGCTACGGTAGGAATCCTTATATCCTTGATTATAAAGAGAGACACATTAATGCACAAGAATGCACTCACAATTTGCAGGAACACTGCGGAAGAAAAAATTGATGAACCTGAAAGCTCATTGGATGAAAAAGAGGAGGAAATTGATGAACCTGAAAGCTCATTGGATGAAAAAGAAGAGGAGAGCGACGAACAAGAGGAGGAAGAATGGATTAGCTACCCATGCCAACCTTCTAATGAGAGTAACTCTTTATCTCTTACATTATTTGATTGTCCTCCATGCTTACCGAAAGAGGTTGAATGTTATGTTCCTGTGGATTCTCTTGAAATAGTACCTATGAGTAATACTTGTGAGAATAATTATGCTACTGTTATATATGATAATCCATGCTACTTTGATAAATCTTATGATAATGCTTTGTTTGTGCCTGATGTCGAAATGCATGGTACTAAAGAATTTTGTTTGGCAAGTGTCTATGATAAAGCTCTAGATGATGGTCCTATGTTACTTGATAATATTAATTGTACTACTAATGAAAATGGGATTGGAGAGGATTTAACTTTATCTATGTGTCCCATATCTCTTGAGATTGATCAACTACCTTGTTATATTATTAATAAAAGTAAGTTTGAAAGTTTTAATTCCACTATTCTTGAACTTGATAAAAATTATGTGTTTGGAAATCGTGAAAAGTATGCTGCATGTGATAGTTATATTGTTGAGTTTGTTCATGAAGCTACTGAAAATTATTATGAGAGAGGAAAATATGGTTGTAGAAATTTGCATGGTACTAAAACACCTCTCTATATGCTTAAAATTTTGAAGCTACACTTGTTTTATCTTCTTATGCTTGTCACTTTGTTCTTCATGAATTTATTTGTGTACAAGACTCCTTTTCATAGGAAGCATGTGAGACTTAAATGTGTTTTGGATTTGCCTCTTGATGCCCTCTTTTGCTTTCAATACTATTTCTTGCGAGTGCATCATTAAAACTGCTGAGCCCATCTTAATGGCTATAAAGAAAGCAACTTCTTGGGAGATAACCCATGTGTTATTTTGCTACAGTACTTTGTTTTATATTTGTGTCTTGGAAGTTGTTTACTACTGTAGCAACCTCTCCTTATCTTAGTTTTGTGTTTTGTTGTGCCAAGTGAAGCCTCTAATCGAAGGTTGATACTAGATTTGGATTACTGCACAGAAACAGATTTCTTTCGTTGTCACGAATCTGGGTCTAATTCTCTGTAGGTAACTCAGAAAATTATGCCAATTTACGTGAGTGATCCTCGGATATGTACGCAACTTTCATTAGTTTTGAGTTTTCTGATTTGAGCAACGGAAGTATTTTATTAAAATTCGTCTTTCATTGGCTGTTCTGTTTTGGCAGATTCTGTCTCGTTTTTTTGCATTGTCTCTTGTGGACTTTAAGCGAGGTTTTCTAGACGTAGAGGGCTGTAGCTAATGTTTTATTGAGTTCTTGCAATGTGCCACTACAGGACCAAGGTGGATTCAAATTTTTTTGAGTACTAACCCCTCTAATGAAGTTTATGAGAAGTTTGTTGTGAAGGAAGTTTTCAAGGGTCAAGAGAGGAGGATGATATATGATCGAGAAGAGTGAAAAGTCTAAGCTTGGGGATGACCCCGTGGTTCATCCCTGCATATTTCAAGAAGACTCAAGCGTCTAAGCTTGGGGATGCCCAAGGCATCCCCTTCTTCATCAACTTATCAGGTTCCTCCCCTGAAACTATATTTTTATTCGGTCACATCATATGTGCTTTACTTGGAGCGTCTGTGTGCTTTTATTTTTGTTTGTGTTTGAATAAGATCGGATCCTAGCAATCCTTGTTTGGGAGAGATACACGCTCCGCTTTTTTATATGAACACATGTGTTCTTCGTTTTACTTTTAATGTTCAATGATAAAAGTTGGAAGCTACAATACTTAATGGTTATTTGGTTGGAAGAAGAAAATGCCTCATATGTCTTGGATAATTTGATACTTGGCAATTGTTTTGAGCTCTCAAGTAGATCATAAGTTTTTGCATGTAGTTTAAACCTATTAGTGGAGAACTACTGTAAAGCTTGTTAAAATTGGTTTGCATAATTGATCTCTCTTAAGGTCTAGATATTTTCTGGTAAAGTGTTTGAGCAACAAGGAAGACATTGTAGAGTATTATAGTGCCTGCGATATGTTCTTATGTAAGTTTTGCTGTACCGGTTCATACTTGTGTTTGCTTCAAACAACCTTGCTAGCCTAAGCCTTGTATCGAGAGGGATTACTTCTCATGCATCCAAAATCCTTGAGCCAACCACTATGCCATTTGTGTCCACCATACCTACCTACTATGTGGTATTTCCTGCCATTCCAAAGTAAATTGCTTGAGTGCTACCTTTAAACAATTCAAAATGCTTCTCAATTTGTGTTAATGTTTTATAGCTCATGAGGAAGTATGTGGTGTTTATCTTTCATTCTTGTTGGGCAACTTTCACCAACGGACTAGTGGCTTCATCCGCTTATCCAATAATTTTGCAAAAAGAGATGGCAATGGGATTCCCAGTCCCAAATTAATTAACCAAAATAGACACTCCTCCATGGTATGTGATTGTTGGACGGCACCCGAAGGATTCGGTTAGCCATGGCTTGTGTAAGCAAAGGTTGGGAGGAGTGTCATCATAATAAAACTAAAATAAAAAGGCACTCCTTCATGGTATGAGATTGTTGGCAGGCACCGAGGATTCGGTTAGCCATGGTTTGTGAAAGAAAGGTTAGAAGGAGTGCCACCCAAAAATAAAAATAATTCATGGGAGCCGCTCTTGAAGGTTTGTCTAGCAAGGGGTTAGAGTGCCCACTACCATTCGTTGACAACAACAAACACCTCTCAAAATTTTACTTTTTATGCTCTCTTTATGTTTTCAAAACCAAAGCTCTAGCACAAATATAGCAATCGATGCTTTCCTCTTTGAAGGACCATTCTTTTACTTTTATGTTGAGTCAGTTACCTACTTCCTCCCACCTTAGAAGCAAACACTTGTGTTAACTGTGCATTGATTCGTACATACTTGCATATTTGCATTCATCATATTACTTTGTGTTGACAATATCCATGAGATATGCATGTTGAAAGTTGAAAGCATCCGCTGAAACTTATATCTTCCTTTGTGTTGCTTCGATGCCTTTACTTTGAATTTATTACTTTATGAGTTAACTCTTATGCAAGAAATTTGATGCTTGTCTTGAAAGTACTCTTCATGAAAAGTTTTGCTATATGTTATCTACTTTTTAGCAACTATAGATCATTGCCTTGAGTCACTACATTCATTTCATATGCTTTGTAATAGTATGATCAAGGTTATGTAAGTAGCATGTCACTACAGAAATTATTCTTTTTATCGTTTACCTGCTCGGGACGAGCGAGAACTAAGCTTGGGGATGCTGATACGTCCCCGACGTATCCATAATTTCTGTTGTTCCATGCTTGTTTTATGACAATACTTACATGTTTTGCTTGCACTTTATAATGTTTTTATGCGTTTTCCGGAACTAACCTATTAACAAGATGCCACAGTGCCAGTTCCTGTTTCTCGCTCGTTTTTGGTTCCGGAAAGGCTGTTCGGGCAATATTCTCGGAATTGGACGAAATCAACGCCAAACCTCCTATTTTCTCCGGAAGGCTCCAGAACACCGAAGAAGAGTCGGAGAGGGGCCGAGGGGGCCACCACACCACATGGCGGCGCGGGCCAGGCCTAGGCCGCGCCGGCCTAGGGTGTGGCGCCCCCGAGTGCCCCTCTCGCGCCGCCTCTTCGCCTATAAAAGCCCTTTCGACCTAAAAACACCGTACCAATTGACGAAACTCCGGAAAGACTCCGTGGGCGCCGCCACCGTCGCGAAACTCCAATTCGGGGGACGGAACTGCGTCCCGGCACCTGCCGGGGCGGGGAAGTGCCCCGGAAGCCATCTCCATCAACGCCATCGCCTCCATCATGCTCCGTGAGTAGTTCCCCCATGGACTACGGGTTCTAGCTGTAGCTAGTTGGTATTCTCTCCCCTATGTACTTCAATACAATGATCTCATGAGCTGCCTTACATGATTGAGATTCATCCGATGTAATCGGTGTTGTGTTTGTTGGGATCCGATGGATGATACATTATGATTAGTCTATCTATAAAGTTTGTGAAGTTATTGTTGCTGCAATCTTGTTATTCTTAATGCTTGTCACTAGGGCCCGAGTGACATGATCTTAGATTTGAGCTCTATACTTATTGCTTAGATTGTATCTACAAGTTGTATGCACATGTC
>NC_061509.1:56881340-57085559 GCF_022539505.1 Lolium rigidum
AAATACATGCTTGTGTGGGAGAGAGACACGCTCCGCTGGTTCGTATGAACACATGTGTTCTTAGCTTTTAATGTTCATGGCGAAGGTTAAAACTGCTTCGTTAAATTGTTATATGGTTGGAAAACGGAAAATGATACATGTAGTAAATTGCTATAATGTCTTGGATAATGTGATACTTGGCAATTGTTGTGCTCATGTTTAAGCTCTTGCATCATATACTTTGCACCCATTAATGAAGAAATACATAGAGCTTGCTAAAATTTGGTTTGCATATTTGGTCTCTCTAAAGTCTAGATAATTTCTAGTATTGAGTTTGAACAACAAGGAAGACGGTGTAGAGTCTTATAATGTTTACAATATGTCTTTTATGTGAGTTTTGCTGCACCGGTTCATCCTTGTGTTTGTTTCAAATAACCTTGCTAGCCTAAACCTTGTATCGAGAGGGAATACTTCTCATGCATCCAAAATCCTTGAGCCAACCACTATGCCATTTGTGTCCACCATACCTACCTACTACATGGTATTTCTCCGCCATTCCAAAGTAAATTGCTTGAGTGCTACCTTTAAATAATTCAAAATTTATCACCTCTGATTTGTGTCAATGTTTTATAGCTCATGAGGAAGTATGTGGTGTTTATCTTTCATTCTTGTTGGGCAACTTTCACCAATGGACTAGTGGCTTCATCCGCTTATCCAATAATCTTGCAAAAAGAGCTGGCAATGGGATTCCCAGTCCCAAATTAATTAACAAAAATAGACACTCCTCCATGATATGTGATTGTTGGACGGCACCCGAAGGATTCGGTTAGCCATGGCTTGTGTAAGCAAAGGTTGGGAGGAGTGTCATCATAATAAAACTAAAATAAAAGGCACTCCTTCATGGTATGAGATTGTTGGCAGTGCACCCGAGGATTCGGTTAGCCATGGTTTGTGAAAGAAAGGTTGGAAGGAGTGCCACCCAAAAATAAAATAAAATGGGAGCCGCTCTTTGAAGGTTTGCCCGGCAAGGGGGTTAGAGTACCCGCTACCATTCGTTGACAACAACATACACCTCTCAAAACTTTATTTTTATGCTCTCTTTATGTTTTCAAAATAGAAGCTCTAGCACAAATATAGCAATCGATGCTTTCCTCTTTGAAGGACCATTCTTTTACTTTTATTGTTGAGTCAGTTCACCTATCTCTCTCCATCTCAAGAAGCAAACACTTGTGTGAACTGTGCATTGATTCCTACATATTTGCATATTGCATTTGTTATATTGCTTTGCATTGACAACTATCCATGAGATATACATGTTACAAGTTGAAAGCAACCGCTGAAACTTAATCTTCCATTGTGTTGCTTCAATACCTTTACTAAGAATTTATTGCTTTATGAGTAACTCTTATGCAAGACTTATTGATGCTTGTCTTGAAAGTACTATTCATGAAAAGTCTTTGCTATATGATTCAATTGTTTACTCATTACATTTACATTGTTTCGAATCGCTGCATTCATCTCATATGCTTTACAATAGTATGATTAAGATTATGTTGGTAGCATGTCACCTCAGAAATTATCTTTTATCGTTTACCTACTCGAGGACGAGTAGGAACTAAGCTTGGGGATGCCGATACGTCTCCAACGTATCTATAATTTCGATGTTCCATGCTTGTTTTATGACAATACCGACATGTTTTGTTCACACTTTATGTCATTATTATGCGTTTTCCGGAACTAACCTATTGACGAGATGCCGAAAGGCCAGCTTGTTGTTTTCTCGCTGTTTTTGGTTCCGAGAAAGTCCGTTCGGGCAATATTCTCGAATTGGACGAAATCAACGCCAAACCTCCTATTTTTCCCGGAAGGCTCCAGAACACCGAAGGAGAGTCGGAGGAGAGCCAGGGGGCCCCACACCATAGGGCCGCGCGGGCCAGACCCTGGCCGCGCCGGCCTAGGGTGAGGCCACCCTGTTAGCCCTCCTGCGCCGCCTCTTCGCCTATATAACCCCTTTCGACCTAAAAACGCAGTACCAATTGACGAAACTCCAGAAAGACTCCAGGGGCGCCGCCACCGTCGCGAAACTCCAATTCGGGGGACAGAACTCTCTGTTCCGGCACCCTGCCGGGACGGGGAATTGCCCCGGAGCCATCTCCACCGCCGTCTCCACCGCCATCTTCACCGCCATCGCTGCCTCCATGATGAGGAGGGAGTAATCCACCCCCGAGGCTGAGGGCTCCGCCGTAGCTATGTGGTTCATCTCTCTCCCATGTACCTCAATACAATAATCTCATGAGCTGCTTTACATGATTGAGATTCATATGAGTTTTGTATCACTACTATTCTATGTGCTACTCTAGTGATGTTATTAATGTAGTTTTATTCCTCCTGCACGGTGTAATGGTGACAGTGTGTGCATCCGTGTTAGTACTTGGCGTAGGCTATGATTATGATCTCTTGTAGATTATGAAGTTAACTATTGCTATGATAGTATTGATGTGATCTATTCCTCCTACATAGTGTGAAGGTGACAGTGTGCATGCTATGTTAGTACTTGGTTTAGTTGTGTTGATCTGTCATGCACTCTAAGGTTATTTAAATATGAACATTGAATTGCGGAGCTTGTTAACTCCGGCATTGAGGGTTCGTGTAATCCTACGCAATTTGTTCATCATCCAACAAGAGAGTGTAGAGTATGCATTTATCTATTCTGTTATGTGATCAATGTTGAGAGTGTCCACTAGTGAAAGTGTAATCCCTAGGCCTTGTTCCTAAATATCGCTATCGCTGCTCGTTTACTCGTTTCTATCGCGTTACTACTGCTGCGTTACTACGCTTGTTTACTCGTCCTGGGCAAAGCACTTTTCCAGTGCCGTTGCCATTGCTCATACTTATTTATACCACCTGTATTTCACTATCTCTTCGCCGAACTAGTGCACCTATTAGGTGTGTTGGGGACACAAGAGACTTCTTGCTTTGTGGTTGCGGGGTTGCATGAGAGGGATATCTTTGACCTCTTCCTCCCTGAGTTCGATAAACCTTGGGTGATCCACTTAAGGGAAACTTGTTGCTGTTCTACAAACCTCTGCTCTTGGAGGCCCAACACTGTCTACAAGAATAGAAGCTCCCGTAGACATCACCCCTCGAGCGTCCCCCGACTCTGCCCCCTTCGCCTATATAATCCTTTCGTCGCGAAAACCCTAGTACCGAGAGCCACGATACGAGAAAAGTTACTGAGACGCCGCCGCCATCAACCCCATCTCGGGGGGTTCTGAAGATCGCCTCTGGCACCCTGCCGGAGAGGGGAATTATCACCGGAGGGCTCTACATCACCATGCCCGCCTCCGGACTGATGCGTGAGTAGTTCATCCTTGGACTATGGGTCCATAGCAGTAGCTAGATGGTTGTCTTCTCCTCTTGTTCTATCATGTTTAGATCTTGTGAGCTGCCTATCATGATCAAGATCATCTATTTGTAATGCTACATGTTGTGGTTGTTGGGATCCGACGAATATGGAATACTATGTCAAGTTGATTATCGATCTATCATATATGTGTTGTTTATGATCTTGCATGCTCTCCGTTGCTAGTAGAGGCTCTGGCCAAGTTGATACTTGTAACTCCAAGAGGGAGTATTTATGCTAGATAGTGGGTTCATGCCTCCATTGAATCCGGGACAATGACGTGAAAGTTCTAAGGTTGTGGATGTCTTGTTGCCACTAGAGATAAAACATCAATGCTTTGTCTAAGGATATTTGTATTGTTTACATTACGCACATTACTTAATGCAATTGTCTCGTTGTTTGCAACTTAATATCTGGAAGGGGTGCGGATGCTAACCCGAAGGTGGACTTTTTAGGCATAGATGCATGCTGGATAGCGGTCTATGTTCTTTGTCGTAATGCCCTAAGTAAATCTCATAGTAGTCATCATGATATGTATGTGCATTGTTATGCCCTCTCTATTTGTCAATTGTCTAACTGTAATTTATTCACCCAACATGCTATTTATCTTATTGGAGAGACACCACTAGTGAACTGTGGACCCCGGTCCATTCTTTTACATCTGAAATACAACCTACTGCAATCATTGTTCTCTGTTGTTCTTTGCAAACAAACATCATTCTCCACACCATACGTTTAATCCTTTGTTTACAGCAAGCCGGTGAGATTGACAACCTCACTGTTAAGTTGGGGCAAAGTATTTTGATTTTGTTGTGCAGGTTCCACGTTGGCGCCGGAATCCCTGGTGTTGCGCCGCACTACACTCCTCACCAACAACCTTCCCGTGGCCTTCATCTCCTACTGGTTCGATAACCTTGGTTTCTTACTGAGAGAAAACTTGCTGATGTGCGCATCACACCTTCCTCTTGGGGTTCCCAGCGGACGTGTGCATCACGCGCCATCAGCGACCATTTTTTTAGTTTACAATGCTATCAACCTGGCGCCCCATTATTTATCAGAGGTAAAAATAAATAACTACCAACCCTAATAAGTATTTCATTTAGAATATTTTAGCGACTCTTTTTAGTATACAAGCTATCAACCCAGTGACCTATTATTTATCAATGCTAAATATAAATAACTATCAACTCTAAAAAGTTAATTTCATTTAGAATATTTTAGCGACCCTTTTTTGTTTACAAGTTATCAACCCGGTGTCCGGTATTTATCAATGGTAAATACAAAATACCTAGCAAAGCCTAAAAATTTAATTTTATTTAGAATATTTTAGCAATTTTTTTTAGCTTACAACTTAAAATGGTACTTAAATTTGACTAGCAAGTGGTGGTTCATTTGAGTTGCAAGTGGATCTCCCACCCGTTATTTCCCCCCTAAAACCCACTAGCCCGAAAAATGTAATTATAAAAATTAATCCAAAATAACATGAATTACTGTACGAAAATAACAAAAAAGTAGAATTGCAAAAAGAGAATTGTCAAAAGGGAATTGTAAAAAGGGAATTTTTCAAATGGAAACATCAATTAGCGTACCAAATAACCAATTAAAAGGGAATTGCAAAATACTCCATGCACATGGTCCGGTCCAATCATTCATCCATCTACGCACGGGCAGGTGCATAGCATGTGATCAGCGTGTGAGTGTGCATGTGCATGTGCAAGGTGATTAGTGAGAAAAGAAGTGGCAGGTGGATGTGCATGGCTGCATGGGAAAAGGGATTGCAGAAAACGACAAAATATGCATAACTGCATGTGTATTAGTGGAGTTTGCATGTACATGTGCGATTAGTGCGGGAGTGCATGCAGAAAACGATAAAAAAGAGACAACAGAGAAAGAGAATTGAATCACGCTTCCGCGTGAGCGCTCCGCGCATGGAAACCGCGGTCAAATGCCAGGGAGGGAATCTGACTATTTTACCAAGTACAATTCCATGCCAAGAATAACAAGAAACAATTCCATGTACATGCATTCCAGATATTAATAATATCAAGCAATTTGAATAGCTGTACGACACATTATTTGCTACGTATTTATCTTGATGGACACTCCCAACTTAAAAGAAAAAATCTTGATGTATAAGAAATTTCAGTAGGCTGTAAAGCATCACATTTTGTCAGAGGAAAAGCATATAATATGGCATCAAGCAACATACTATAACTGATGGATCCTCTTTACCTTTCGTATTCGTACAATGATTCTATGTGCCTCCCCCGATCGCCACTCCAAGTAGCTTAGCCAGCGAGCTGGTGCACAGCGGCCAAGCTAGCACGTGTATAAATAGCAGTCCTGGCCTTCTGGCCGGCTACATGCATTTGCAGCGGGCGATTGAGCTAGTAGCACGGATAGAGCGCGATATCGATCATACCGAGAGCTTGCTAGCTAGCTAGCTGGGGAGGAGCAAATTAATCGAGATGGCGGAGGCGGTGATGGGGCCGTTGGTGGGAAGGCTGCAGGAGCTGGCGATGAGCGAGGCACGGGCGATGATGGCGGTGAACGACGACGTCCGGAGCCTCCGCGACAAGCTCATGTGGATGCAGGCCTTTCTCCGCGACGCCGAGCCCCGGCGCCGCGCCAAGAACGACGAGCTCATCAGGGTCTGCCTGCAACAGACACGCGACGCCGTCTTCGACGCCGAGGATGCCGTCGACCAGTACTTCCTCCAGGTCGACCTCTCCAGGTATATATGTGCACCCATCAATCTTCGATAGTAGGATCGATGTACCTCTCGGGGCATGTCTCGCCGCCTTTGAACGCTAGTGATATTAGTTCAGAAATGAAATATGCTTAGATGACACAGTTAAGTGTATTGATATTAACACTCTTATGCTTTCGATTTTTACTGTCTAACTTTACTGTGACAATAGATTTTGAAACTTGATCCATGTTGCTATGATTCGATGATTTTTTCTATTATAAAAATTACCATCAAACTAGTATTTAAGAAGCTGCCTGTAGTTATTTTTTGACGATGTACGCATGTAGGCATACATTACTTGTATTTATAAACATTACACTACAGTAACTTGTTATAAAATGTGTTGGCAATAGTTGTCGAAAGACAATGCTAGCAAATAGCGGCGGGCCCAGGATTTTGTCGGTGTGTATTTAAATTAAAAAATACCAATACAAATAGAAAAAATAGTGAAAGAATGAAGTTTTGTACAAACTAGAAGATATTTAATGTCTCCATTATGATTTAGAAGGTGTGCCAAACAATTTGTATTCATCTTCATACTCTTGAATTCACATGTGCCTGCCCGTGCTAGCAATTAATGTGTTATTGCATAACATGAAATATATTTTATCTCTTAAATAAGCTGTGAACACAATTTAACCATCCAACGAGTTAGGAAGTTGCCACACCGTTTTGTATCAAAGTTACTACATGCAACTCGTTAAAAATTAGGTCGGCAGCAGTTCTCCAAAACTAGGTTGGCAACTAATGCTTTACTGTCCGGTAATAAAAATAATCCGAAGAAGGATGGTCGAAAGTCGAAACCTACACATGTAGATCTAGTTTGAACCATTCGATATGAAGCCGACAATGAAAATGGATTGCGTATTAGAAAGACGGTTCAGGCCATACAATTTATTCAATATATGAAATAAGATATAAATAGACGTGGTCAGTTTTTGTCGCATGCTTGTGTGGTCTTAGTGATTCTACATATATTTCAACGTGTACCTATAATTCTTATATTTGCATGTATATATTAAAAGGGACTTGGATTCATGTTCGTGAATTAGGGGCATAAAGGTTTATCGGAAACGAATGAGCGAGCACATATTTATACTTTTCATAAACATATGGTATAATAACCGTAACTCTGTTTCTGAGATTTATAACTGCTATTAAATTATTGGTCATGTTATTGATTATTCATAGAACTGGGAAAACATATAAGGTAGTCCATGCCATAAATTTTCTTTTGTTTACTTCACTTGCACTATGTAGTTCATCCCATATGGGCCAGAATAGTTTTTGTTTTGTTTTTTATTGCTGTAAATGAGTTCTTACCCCTAATGATCGTTAAGGTGGAAGAAGACGATATAATACTTCTAACCATGTGTGGCTTTAAAAATGACAAGCATATGTTAAATAAAAGATATTACAAGCATACATGTAAAAAATAAATATATTAGAAGCATAAGAAATTTGTAATCATCAAATAGTTTCATACAAAAAATGTTTGAATATATTTTGGCGAACGTCCACAACTTAAGAATAAAGACAACAAGCACTTTTCAAAAAATTGTAATATAAAACGTAATCTGCTTAAACATGGAAAATATCTAACGGGGAGTAATTATAAGGAAATAATTAAGTATAATTTGAAATATATATACGGATTGCTTCTAAGCAATGAACGGTTCGGGAGCTGCTCTTACGGTGTGAACGCTCGACGGCCGTCTGATTTACATCCTATGATGCCACTTTTCCGTCTCTTTCCTCAATCCTCTGTCTCTCTGCCACCCTTCTCCCACATCTCCGTACGTCCTGTCAGCGCTCTCGACGGCGCTCCGCTCTCTCCCCGCGCCTCCTCTGCACGGTCCTCTCCCGCCTTCCTTACCCGCGCCGGGAAGCCCCGCCTTCTCTGGGCAGAATTCCTTGAGTGCGCCGCCCCTCCCAACAGCATCGCCCGCCGTGTGGGTGCGGCCAGAGCTCCTGCTCCAAGGGAATAGAGGCGGACATCGGGACATGGACCAAGGGACGCGCGGCAACGCCGATGTCGCCATGTCCGGTCAAGGCATTGAAGCATCGGTTTGTGCCGGGGAACGGTGGCATGGTGGGTAGAATCGGCGGGAAGTGTCGGTACATGAACACACCGGCACCTCTCCCCGATGCGTTTTCTTGTGTTGCTGGGCTCTCCGTTCCGGTGAGGCTGGGGAGACAACGTAAATAGCCTGCCACGGAGCGCTTCGGCTTGACACCGGAGTAGCTCACCTACACGGAGGTGGCAAGGTCAGCGCCGTACTAGATTGTGCGTGCTGGGTGTTCGACGGAATGTCCGCCCCGGATGCCAACTTGTACAACTCTCCAGTGGACGGGCACATTATGGCATGACAGCTGGGCTGGGCATAAGAGAGTTCTATGGTACGCCGTGTTCTGCGACACGGTGGTTGCGGTGTGTTTAGGCTGGGCGGTAGGAGCTAGGAGGCGGTGTGTTGACTGTTTGAAAGGATGATGTGGTAGGGGTTCGAAAGCTCAAAGGTCGCCTTGCTTCGACGAGCAATAGATCCCGGGCGAGGTACTTCTTGCCTCTAGGTTAATTTTACTATTGACATTCATCATTGCTACTGTAATTTGACTGTGTCCATATTTCGCAAGTTAGTTGGGTTTTGGGGGTAGTTAGCTGAATTCATATAAAGTGGTTTTGCAAAGATTATCCATTTTTGGGTTGGTGTAGTTACTAACTAGAAACAATTACCACCGTAAGGGCATGTACAACGCAATGTTCTTAGTGAGGTGTTTACAGTTACCAACATGCCACCATTGTAATGGTTAGTGTTATAGTTATTACCATGATATTAAGATAGTTGCCCACGTGACCATGTTTACATCAGCTATCCGTTTGTTTAAGCTACAGTTATCAACACCTGTACTGGTGTAGTAATCTAGTAGCTTTTTTTGGTTGAAGTTATCTCCATGGTTCCAATGTAGTTACCAAGTTCTCCAAGTTATAGTTCCCACCATATGAATGATGTAGTTATCCAACCAATAAACAGTTTACTACCACGGCATGTAGAGGCTTGGTTACCAACATGATATTTTGATATAATTACCAATTTACTACAGTGTTGTGTTGAATTTGATAACTACTCCCTCCGGTCTCTTTTAATTGACTCAAATTTAGTACAAAATTGTACTAAATCTGAGTCAATTAAAAAAGACCGGAGATAGTAGTTCTAAATAGCAGCGCCCCCAAAAGGCCCCCAAGGGTATTCGGGGTCTGGACAAAATTTCACGCCCCAACAGGTCTGCCCATCTGCCATTTTGTGGGCCTATATTGTCCGAACACCCCGAAGGTGCCCTCACAACATTTGGGCGGATAGGGGTGGACGCGGCCACCACGTCGCACGCGGGCCCACTCGTCAGTGATGGCCACGCTGTTAGCGACTGTGGCGTATTGTGTCCCCACCCATAACCCCCAACTACCTCACCTACCACGCCACCCATCTGTATCCACGCTAGGCTTGAACCGCCGCGCCGCTCCAAATCACGCAACCTCTCTACCTCCTCCCCTCTCCTGCCATCACCCTCTTGCTGCGTAGACCATTTTCCATCGTCACCAAGATGCCGAAGCACGACGCGGAGACCGGCTCAAACCGCGCCGAATTTGGCCACGCGCCCGTGGACACAGAGACGGCGCATGAGTTGGCTGTCACCGGATTCCCAGCGCCGTCGGCCTGCCACTGACCTAAGGGGTGGCACCTCAAGAGAAGGGGTGCCCATGCCGCCGCCGCTCAAGGGTCGAGGTCGGCTTACACTAGCTAGGCTAACTTTCCCGCGATGTACGGACAGACCCTAGTATGTGTAGAATGCGCCATTTTGGAGCAGGCTCTTCGTGTAGGACATGAAGCCGAGCACCGATTTGCCGGCCAAGGGTTTTCGTTGGAACGGTGGAACGCAGCGGAGCGACTCCGGCTCTGGTCCGAAGCCTCCTCCAACGTGACTGGCGCCGCCCGTCAAGCAGTGCCCTATCCCGAGCCTGAGGAGGAGTGGCTGGGCTTGGAGGAGGCCCTGTGTGTGTTACAACAGACCTTCGCCATCAAGATGGGAGCCCTCTCAAGGACTGTGGCCCCAACGGGTCTGTTAATTGGGAGGCGGCAGCAAAGTCCGAAGAGGAGGACGTCAAGCCACCACAGCTCATCAAGCAAGCGCCCCATGATGTTGCCAAATGGCTGGGCAGTGGGCACTACGGTGGTCATGCGCGCGTCCAGGGAGACCGCCGCCATTGTCCTCGACTCCTCCGATGATGACTGGAATTAGAAAATTTTAAATTTAGTTTCTATTGAACTATGTTTGTTTAAATTGAGTTAAATTTTGCCTTTGTTCAAACTTGTGTGATGTTGTAGAAAAAAAGGGCTGCACCATTTGAGGGGGTGCACAAGGCCTTAAGATTCGTATAACACATTAACACACATACTAATTAATGTTATAAACTAAGTCCTGTTTTTGAACCCAGGATTAAGAGAACAGTAGGAGTTGAGATGCCACATATCGTGGATTCCTATAGTAGCCAGAACCATAGAGAACTTAAAAACTCTTGTTTGGATGCCACATAAAAAATAAAAGAAATATCGGCACAAATTGAAGAAAACATAAAGTAGGAACTCATGATTAATTTTCTTAAAAATGCTAAGAAATATAGCCCATTCCATATGAGTTCAAAGGAACTTAGGATGGCAATTTCTTTTTTGCAAACAAAGAGAAAGCAAATACGTTTTTCCTTTGTTTGAAAAGGGACCTAAATTCATTATACAAGTGCAAGTAGTAAACAACTACAGATGTGTGTGGTTTTCAGTTTAAGATCTGTCTTATTTTCCACCAATAAATTCAATGCTTTTTTCCAATGTTCTATTGGGCTCACATATAAAGTGTTCAAATGAAATACAAGCTTTCAAATGGGCACAATTATCAAATGTTTCAAGTCGTTGTAGACTTGCAGTGTGAATATGTGATACATCTTAGATCTACGTATATGCACCATCATTGGGTCGATCATTTTTTTAGTTTGAGATGAGCTTGATTCCTTTTCTTTTAAAAGAAGGTGAGCCGGTCAATAGATAAATATACATTGTTTCTGAATGAAGGTACCCCAACCTGGAGCCATGCCATCCTCAAGTTCTTCAGTGGCTTCACCACGCAAGTACGTGTCCGGCACGACCTTTCGAGGAGGATCAAAACGATCAACACAAGGCTTGAGAGCATCGTTGAGAACAAGGGAAAGTACAAAATCGAAGATGGAAGTGACACCATGTCAATCACCACTTGGAGACCATCCAGTGCCATATCATCTACTGCTGAAAAGCTGTGGGTAGTTTATGCTCTTCTTCTTTCATCTGAGTAGTTCACACTCCCATGATCATGTTACTGCACATATTTCCGCAATTTTCAACTATGCATAATATGATGGGGAATAGACAGCCATATGAATGTTTTTTTTTTTTTTTGCTTTTCCACGTCGCTACCATCTCAATATGTATCAAGATAGTGAATATGTGATACACCTTGGCACATGAACATCCACCGCATGATCATCACACACACCTCAAGATGACCGAGGTCAAAAGATAATTAGCATTCGCTCACAGTAGACTACTAGCCTGCTGTAGGTTTCACCCTTTTCTGATTGATAATAGAGGCTCAAAATCTTTCCCAATTTTCTTCTGCAGATTATATTAGAATTTGCACCTTGGAAAAAAAACATGCAGATTCTTATTTAGTTCTCTAGCTTGTTAATGTGAGAATAGAAAACAGAATCCTAACAGATACAAAAACTGAACTGCAGGGATGATTTTGTGCTACCTTTGGTGGGACGAGAGGCCCAGCTAGCAGATCTGGGATCTGCACTTATTTCAGATGAAACTAAGCGCCCAATGGTGATCTCTGTGACAGGAAAGAGTGGTGTCGGCAAAACAAAGCTTGTGAAGGAGAGATACGAGAAGTCCTCTACCAAGCGTTATTTTGAAGTGAAGGCATGGGTGACATGTGCACCCAATCTCAGTGCCTCCAACATCATGAAGCTAATCCTTCTACGTTTGGTAGAGGGCCCACTTAGGTGCCCCAAAGAGAAACTTGGCGAAATGTTGCGGAAGGAATTGGAAAATCACAGGTACCTGTTGGTTATAGATGGTGAAGTTAATAGCACGGAGTGGAGCTACATGCTAGACTTCCTCCCAACGGACATAGCCGAGAGCAGAGTTGTGAGAATCACACAGGCGACCAATCTAGAACCACCACCTGCCTCCTTTGAACCAAAGGACATTGCGCTTGATCACTTTGAAGAACAAAACACAAGTGTCAATTTGTTCCTGGCAACACTCTTCATGGACGACAAAGAGAAGCACTGTGGCAGTGTGATCGAGGAAGCTGTCAAAGGAAAGCACGCCCAGTTCATCTTCAACGTCACCGGTGGCCTGCCACTGGCAATTGTGCTCTTGTCCGGCCTTCTGCGGACGAAGGAGTACCCTGGTGAATGGGAAAAAGTGTTTAAGCACCTCGAGGGAAAGTCCAGTGAATCAAAGCGGCTGGACAACATATTGTCCATGTGCTTTGACGACCTCCCACATGACCTCAAATCTTGCTTCCTCTACTTTGCCGGCTTCCCGGCGAGCACACTTGTGAAGGCACGTTCCCTAGTGTGCAAGTGGATGGCGGAGGGGTTCCTGAGACCAAAAGAGGGCAAGACAATGGAGAAGGTGGGCGAGCGCTACTTGCACGAGCTGATCCATCGGCGACTCATGAACCTTCCACCACTGGAGAATGCTGCTCCTGGGGACGAGCGTGTGACAGTACAAACCAAAGTCCATGACTTCCTGGTTCTTGAGGCACAAGAGGCAAACTTTGTCGAGATCCACCACGGCGATGATCTCCCCACACTATCCACTGCTCGCCGCCTTTCCCTGCAGAATCACACGGACAAGTATGCTGCTCTCGCTGACCCTTTGCCCAAGCTGCGGTCCATCATGTCCAACTTCGAGAAAGAAGAACCCCAAGGCAGCACAGAAACCAGGGAAGATAGCAGCAGGACCCATGATGGAGCCGCATGCAGCCCCTTCTCCAGAAAGGCCGACTCCAGCGAGGTCATGCGGAAACTCTTGAAAGGATCTCGGTTCCTCTGTGTCATCTACCTGGATGGTCTTGAGATCGGCAACAAGCTTCCCTCTGAAATTGGGAGCGTGGTGCACTTGCACTACCTTGGCATCACCTCATGCTCCCTTGGCGAGATACCAGCCTCGGTTGGGAAGCTCACACGTCTCCAGACACTAGACGTCCGAGGCACGGATGTCAGCAGACTTCCATCGGAGTTTTGGAAGATTCGGACCCTGCGGCATGTGTTTGGATCAATCGTCTTGCCTAGGCGAGTCGGCAACTTGGAGCAGCTGCAGACACTGCAGGCCGTAAAGCCCGACGATGATGGTGGCAGCTGGGACGCAACAACCTTTACCAGCATGAAGCGCCTTCAGTTCTTGTACATCTCGGGCCTCACTGCTCGAAATGCGCATGCCTTGGTGCCTGTCTATGCGCTCAAGTACCTCGTGCTCCTAAGTATTAGCGGTGATGAAATTTCCTTGGATTTGTTTGCTCGCTCCAACTATACGCGTCTCCAGGTAATGGTTTTGAAGGGGAAGACTTTGTCACCTTCAGATTGGAGTAAGCGATTTTACTTCCCAAGCCTGACAAAGCTGTCTCTGAAGAATACCAAGGTGTCGCAAGAATTCATCGACAAACTAAGTCAAGAGCTGCCTCTTCTGGCCTCTCTAGCTCTGTTCCGTGAGTCCTTGGAGGGGAAATGTCTCTCCTTAACCGATGGGTTTCAGAGTCTCAAGGAACTGAAGCTGGACGTGGACGTGCTAGAAATTATTATTATGGGTCAAGCGTGCCCCAATCTAGAGAAAATGGAGCTTTCCATCTACTCTTGGGATCTTAATCTCCAGGTCAGGCCCGAAATTGCGGACATTATCAGGCTTCAAGATAAATTTCTCTACGCTAATGTGAAAAGAAGCAAGGACGTACAGTTACTATGAAGATTAAAGCTCCTACCAAAGATCAAGTGCGAGGTTGGTACGTGCTATATGCAATATTCGTACCGCGTGTTATATATTACTGTGTAATGTATAAGCTTGAGAGTGTTATCTGTGTGTATTTATTAAATGTTCGTGTGTGCGCAGGAGAAATGATTGTATATATTAAATGGGGGAGTATTCTCGAGTCACCATTTCGAGTATGTAATGACTATGTAAAATAAAGTGGCAGGAACTGCCTGCTTATTCCTGAGTTTTTTTTTTTTTTTGACAGAATACGACATTTTATTGATCACATAACGTCAATATAAAGAGACTCCCGGATACAACCGGAGCAACATCGGAAATAAAACCTAGAGTACAAACATCATAAGTCCTAGCCAAAGTATGTGTCGCTTTATTCAGAGAACATCGAACATGGCGAAAGATAGCAGAGGAGAAACCTGCTACCAAGGTTCTGATGTCCTTCACCACTAAACCCACGGGAGACCGATCGGGGGGAGCCAGGAGATAACCCGCTGGATCAAGGACAAGCAGTCTGGAGCAATGATAACCCTTAGCCTCTGTCACTGGCAAGTGACACTGCACGCCGAAGTCCTACAATCTGTTCACCTTTGCATTTTGTTCTTGATGGTGACTTCCTACAATTTGTCCTAAACAAAGCCATGATGCAAGGGTTAATATCTGAGCCTATTCCTTGTCCTTCTTGCCCTGATTTGCCTGTCATCCAGTATGCTGATGTACCTTGGTGGTTATGAAAGCTGATGCCAATCAACTGCTTTGTCTGAGAGCTATTTTGCACTCTTTTGCTTCCTCAACTGGTCTGGGAGTAAACTATCACAAGTCAAACATGATGCCAATAAACATGAATGAAGAGAGAGTTAGCCGCTTTGCTGCCACAATTAACTGTAAAAAAGGAATTTTACCTTCCACATACCTTGGCTTACCTTTGGGTATCACTAAGCCATCCTTAGAATATTTTCTAGCAATGGTGCAAAGAGTGCAAAAGCGTCTCTGTGGTATTGCCGATTTCCTTAACTATGGTGGCAAACTTCAAATGTTTAAATTTGTACTTACTTCTCTACCCATCTTCTTCATGTGTTGTTGATACGTCCAATTTGCATCACTATTCTATATCATAATTTACTGTTATTTATTGATATATTTCATATTTTGAAGTGATACTTTTGTTATTCCATCTATTCTTGCAAGTTTGATGATTATTGGAGAATTAACCGCCGGAGCCAGGATTCTGCTAGAAAAAGGACCGTCAAGACACCATATTTCCGAAGATCAACAATTTCCAGAAAATATACATAAAATCATATTTTTCCAGATGACGGAGGAAGCCAGAAGGGGATCGAGGCCGAGATGGGCCAGGGGCGCCAAACCACCCTAGGCGCGGGCCCACCCCAGGCCGCGCCTAGGCATGGTCTGGGCGCCCTGGCCCACTTCTGATGACGCCCCTCGCGTATTTCAGCCCCTCGGGAAACCTAAGATCGGGGGAGCGACCAGAGAAATATTCCTCCGCCGCTACGGGGCGAAGAACCAAAGAGAAAGAAAAGCTCTCCGGCAGGCTGAAATCTGCCGGTGAAATTCTCCCCCGGAGGGGGAAATCGTCGCCACCGCCATCGAGCTGGACTTCATCGGGATCATCATCACCATCATCTCCACCACCAGTAGCATCATCACCGCCATCTCCACGTCGTCCCGCTGTAACATCTTGGGTTTGATACTTGTCTAGTTCATAGGGGAAACTTTCCCGGTGTTGATTACTCCTTGTAGTTGATGCTATTGAGTGAAATCATTGAATTAAAGTTTATTTCCATATTGTTATTCATCATTACATCACCTTTGATTATGATTCATATGATGTCTCTTGAGTAGTTCGTTTAGTTCCTGAGGACATGGGAGAAGTCATGTTGTTAGTAGTGGAACTATGTTGAGTAATATGCAATGATTTGATATTTAAGTTGTGGTGCTATTCTTCTAATCGTGTCATGTGAACGTCGACTACATGATGCATCACCTTTATGGTCCTAGGGGAATTCATCGTGTATTTGGCTACTAATTGTGGGGTTGCGGGAGCGACAGAACCCCAAACCCTCGTTAGGAAACCGGTGCACGAGGGAGTGTAGGATCTGAAGGTTTAAGGCTGTGATTAGATTTATCTTAATTACTTTCTTGTAGTTGCGAATGCTTGCAAGAGGTATAATCACACGTATGTATTAGTCCAAGTATGGGGTAGTGCATTAGAATAGATTCACCCACACAACACTTACCAAACCATTGAAGATTATTTAGCTATGTGAAGCGAAATCACTTGACGAAATTCCCGTGTGTCCTCAACAACGTTTGGTCATCATAAGTAAAACAACCGGCTTGTCCTTTGCTATAAGAAGGATTGGTCCACTCGCTGCAACTATTACTACTGCATTTTATTTACTCGTACTTTATTTATCTGCAATACCAAATACCTGTTATCACCAGATTTTAGCCAAATCAGGAGATGGGCCGCGAGTGAGATGGGCTTGGAGGATATGCACATAAAGTGTTTCTGAATCGGCCTCGTGCGAGAATTTGGGCTAGATTGCCCGTGTATCTGTACATTATGGTAGATCACGTTTTAGTTTAGAATTAAGAGATAGAATTTGGTTCGTACACAGTTAGGTTTATTCCAAAGATAGAAAGTCCACGGACTATAAATATGTACCTAGGGTTATTGAGAAAGGAGGACGATCACGTTCACAACAAACACAATCTAGGCGCATCGCCACCCCTTGTTTCGAGGGTTTCTTCCGGGTAAGCGTCATGCTGCCAAGATCGCATCTTGCGATCTAGGCAGTATCAGTTTATTCGTTGTTTTGTGTTGCTCGTACTGAAGCCTTGTTGATGGCGAGCAATACCGTTATCATAGATGTTTTTGGGCTAGCATCGATACTTTTCTGGTATGTTTGCTTAGTTGTGCTGCCCCTAAATATCTAGCTGCCTTTGCACCTACCTTGGGTGTAAGGGCAGCACCTTGCTTGGATTTTATTTAGTAGATCTGATCTGTTATAGTTGTTCCTTGTTCTTCAAGGATTAGCTTGATATCCGCATAGTCAGGCCTTGCAAACGGGTTGAACGATCCAGTAGTGCGTAAGGTATGGTTTGCCGATCCAAGAGGGGTTGTTCCGGGAATCGACTCTGTGTTGGTTTTAGGCCCCTTCTTGGATTAGTTTTCTGTTATCTTTCGTATCTGCCAGGCTCAACTACGTGTAGGACGTTCCAATTATGCGGTGAAAGTTCTAGACTGTCGTAGATTGATTTAACTTGGTATTGATCAAGCAGGAACCCCATGTTATCGTAGATCCAATATGAACCATGGATGAATCGGCTCTTTGAGCTGATTCACAGGATAACCTGAGAGCCGATCGAGGCTCGGATTTAATGTTTATGTGTCTGCCATGCAGGAAATTAATCGAAGCAATCCATCACCTTCCTGACCAAGTATAGGTCAGGTGGCACGCCCTCGCAACAGCCAGGACGTGTGCCGGAGCATTGCGGGCCGTCGCCCGAGGGACCAGGACCCACCAGCAGTTCTGGGAGCCTCCCGGCTCTTCGTGTTGCTCGTCGCTGCTCACCGGTGGGTTTTGGCAGGCAACACATTCTGGCACGCCCGGTGGGACACTCTACAGCAACTACGTCAACATCAGCAACTGAGATGGCGGACAGACCAGTCACGTACGAAGATCTACCTGAGGATCACAAGAAGAAATATGATGAGATCAAAGCTGTCTTCGAAGCCGATCTCATCGGCTCTTTCGAGAGGACCCGTAAACATGGCATTAGGTTCAAAGTATTCTCACCCGACGGCGTTCTCGACGAAGTAGATCTGTCTCTCCCTTCGGAGGAACGCACCAGAGCTCTGCGCCAGGAAGTTAATTACATGGTGGCTCATTCTCTACACCGTCATTCTGAGAGCCTGGTGAACACTTTGGAGCGTATTGCGGTTCGCGTGGTTCAGGAAATCATGAAGCATCAGTACTCTCCGTCAGGGCCTGCCCTAGGAACTCACCAAGGAGAAATACCGTTCCACACCAGACCGCAGCTGCCATTCACGCTTGCAGCTCCAGAGCCACAGGGTTCACCGGCATACGTCGTCTACAAGGTTGGAGGCGATCCCGGCGATTGCCAATTCCTGTATGAGCCGCCTAAAGAAATCCCACATGGATACGTGTGCACATACGTGCCGGACTCGCAATAACTTGGCGCGCACAAACCAGATTGCAGCGAGGAGGGATTTCGGAGCGGACGCCGACAAACAGGCGTGGCTAGCTAAATATGCCACCGGAACGAGTCATGAAAGCTCAGCCCCTGCAGCTCATACCGTGGAACAAATCGAGTACAATCTTGAGAGACCGAGTTCGGCATCCCGCCAAAGAGGAGAACGATCGGCTATTCCAAGCCGTACCCCAACGAATATGATTTGATTCCGCTGCCGCCCAAGTATCGGCTCCCCGAGTTCTCAAAGTTCAATGGATCGAAGGGGCTAGCTCAATTGAGCATGTGAGCCGATATTTGGCACGATTGGGCATGATTTCAGCATCATACCCGTTACGTGTGAGGTTTTTTGCGCAATCTCTCACAGGACCAGCTTTTGGGTGGTACACCTCGTTGCCACCAGATTCAGTCCGGACATGGAATCAACTGGAAGAGCAGTTTCATGTTCAATATCACTCAGAAGCTACCGAGGCTGGCATTGCCGATCTGGCACGAGTGCGCGAAGCGGGGAGAAACGGTGTCGGAATACATTCAGCGTTTCAGGACTGTCAAGAACCGATGTTATTCGGCTCGTTTAACTGAGAAAGAAGCAGTCGATCTGGCAGTGTTGGGCCTCGCAGCGCCGATCAAGGATCTGGCCTTCCAAGTGGAATACAATTCACTGGCGCACATGGTTCAGAAATTAACATTGAATGAGCAGCGCCACCCAGAATTGTACCAAGATAAGTTCAAACGCCCGATAGGCCTGGTCGAGACAGAAGAAGTTGAGGACTTTGCAGAAGACCAGGAAGTAGCCGTGGCTGAATGGGCTCGGGGGCAGCTCCCGTGTCCTGCAAATGGGTGAAACAACAAGGGCCAGCAAGAGGGTTTGACTTCGATGTAAGCAAAGCTGAGCAGATATTCGATTTATTACTTAAGGAAAAACAGCTGAAGTTACCCGAAGGCCATAAAATCCCTACGGCGCAAGAGATGAACGGGTGACCGTACTGCAAGTGGCATCACTCGTTCACCCATATCACCAATGACTGCAAAGAACTGCGTCGGCAGATCCAAACGGCGATAGAACAAGGCCGTTTGATCCTTGGTCAGTTTGCCATGAAAGTAGACATGCAACCGTTTCCCGGCGTCAACATGGTGGAACACAATCACTCCACGAGGCGTCAGCTGGATTTCTCATTCGATGTTAACATGGCAGGGCCTGTATACCACCATGGCAGGGATAAAGAAGAAATCGGTCCCTCCCGTGGCAAGGAAAAGGAGGAGGCCGGCCCACGCGACCGGCCCCGAGATGATGACAGACGGTACATCACCGAGGAACAAGTGAGAAACGTGCGGTATCAATGACCGCTCTCTGCGCATCTCCTTAACAAATATGAGCATCAGTACGACCGACGCCGGCGGTACGATGTAGACAATGGAAAATATCGTCGGTATGATAGAGACGATGAAGGATACGAGCACCACGCTAAGGGGAAGACATGGACAGACACTGGGATTGTCCTTTCTTTAAGCACTGCTGGGATTCAGGAATGAGCCGATTGCCTACAATCGACAACTTCCCGGAATGTAGACAGCAGAAGAAGGACACAGGTGAGGTTTCAGTGTTCAAGCGTCTAGGGCCTCTCCCATCTCAGAACAGGCGAGCTGAGTCACCTCGAGTGGAAGATTTCGAGGAGTCAGAAGAGGAAGAAGAAGATAGATACCACCGGCCAAGGTGGTGCCCTGATGGACTCAGTCACTCCCAAAAGCGTAGGGTTCAGCGACTACGTAGCTTGGAGGAAGCCGAGGCGCAATACCTGCACACGTTCAGGAAAGCGCGGCCTGATCTGGCCGTGAAAATTCAGCAAACTTTGGAGGCGGAGAATCTTCCACCGAAGAAAGAATGGCGCCCCAAACAAATAAAAGCCGATGCGAAGGCATCGGCTGGCACAAATATGGTGTTCATACTTCCGTCGGAGTTTTGTGCTCCAAGAACCGAAGAAGTGCCGGTAGCGCAGTTTGACTGCGGCCCACGGCCAGTTATCTTTGAAAAGCCACGAGAGAAGAGCTACAAACATCTGAAGGCCCTGTACCAAAAATGTTATATCAATGGGCAGCCTGTCGGCAAGATGATGGTTGACACAGGAGCGGCAGTCAATATAATTCCATACTCCATGCTACGGCGTTTGGGACGCTCTAACGCAGATCTGATCAAAACCAACGTCACACTAAGCGAATTCAACGGCCAAGCATCAGAAACACAAGGCGTTCTGAACGTGGATCTAACCGTGGGCCGAAAAACCATCCCTACATCATTCTTCATCGTCGACAGCAAAAGCACCTACGCTGTCCTGCTAGGGAGGGATTGGATTCACGCCAACTACTGCATTCCATCCACAATGCACCAATGCCTGATACAGTGGGATGGAGATGAAGTGGAGGTCGTTCATGCAGATGACTCGATCGAGATCTTCATAGCTGGCATGAATATTTGGGACGCAGACGACCAAGAGCCGATCTCTGGAGTCAGTTTGGATGGCTGTGAGCGCATCGAAGCTACAAAAAATGGGGTGAGGCTGGTCTTATCCACCGGCCTGACAGAGTAGCAAGAGCAAAGTCAATGGACGTACTTGGCAAGGCCGATCCCTGCGATCGGCCCCAAAAAAAATAAAAAGCAATGATCTCACCTCAAGCATGTCACGTAGTCATGGTAGGGAGACTCCCTCCCGTAGTAGAGCACAAATAAGGTGTAAACCTTCATTGAGCAATGCAATCGAAAAGGAGGCCGATTCCAGCAATCGGCCCAAATTATCCTCACCATACGTTTTGCCTGTGTTCAGCATCGATCTGGCAGGCGACAGAAAGCTAGGATATGGGTTTACATCGGCTGACGAGCTAGAAGAAATTGACATTGGTCCTGGGGATAAGCCACGACCAACATTTATCAACAAAAAGTTAGATCCGCATCTGAGGGGCCTGATGATAGCTTTGTTGAAAGAATACCCAGATTGCTTTGCCTGGGATTACACAGAGATGCCCGGGTTAGACAGGAGCATCATTGAGCATCGGCTCCCTCTTAAGAAAGGATTTCGGCCGTTCCAGCAGCGAGCACGACAGATGAAGGCCGAAATTTTGGAAGAAGTCAAGAAAGAGATCGAGAAAATGTTGAACGTCGGGTTCATCAGGCCATGCATGTATGCTGAGTGGATTTCTAGTATCGTGCCTGTAGAGAAAAAGGACGGCCGATAGCGCGTCGCCATAGATTTTCGGGATCTCAATAGAGCCACTCCAAAGGATGAGTATCCAATGCCGGTAGCAGAGACATTGATCAATGCAGCTGCTGGTCATAAGGTTTTAAGTTTCATGGATGGCAATGCCGGTTACAACCAAATTTTTATGGCTCCAGAGGATATACACAAGACTGCATTCAGAGTACCAGGTTCGGTGGGCTTGTTTGAATATGTAGTCATGACATTTGGACTGAAAAATGCCGGCGCAACATACCAAAGAGCCATGAATTACATCTTTCATGATCTGATCGGCAAGTTGGTGGAGATTTACATTGATGACGTGGTAGTCAAGTCTGTTTCAGTAGAAGGACACTTGGAGGATTTGCGACGCATCCTGGACCGAACTAGAAAATTCGGGCTAAGAATGAATCCAAAGAAGTGTGCTTTTGGTGTAACGGCCGGTCAATTCTTGGGTTTCTTGGTTCATGAACGTGGAATTGAGATCGGCCTGAAAAGCCGGGAGGCGATGCGAACAATGAAGCCACCTACCACGAAGAAGGAACTCCGAGTGTCTCATCGGCAAAATCAACTTCATCGGAAGGTTCATCTCCAATCTGTCGAGGCGAATCGAGCCGTTCATGGGATTGGTAAAAATTAAGTCTCGATGAGGAGTTTCATCTGGGGGCGAGCAACAGCGAGCGTTTGACGAGATTAAAGAGTATCTAACGAAGCCACCTGTGTTGGTTCCTCCCCAGCAAGTTAGACCATTCTATATTTACTTGTCAGTAGCTAACACTTCCATCGCCTCAGTGGTGGTGCAAGTTTATGATGGTCTGGAGAAAGTCGTTTTCTACCTCAGTAGAAGGATGTTGGATGCAGAAACTAGGTACCCTGAGATCGAGAAGTTGTGCCTCTGCCTATTTTTTTACCTGCACCAAGCTTCATCACATCTTGTTGTCAGCGGAAATTGTCATCATATGCAAATCAGATGTCATCAAACATATGCTGTCGGCTCCTGTGCTGAAAGGCCGACTCAGTAAGTGGATGTTTGCATTATCGGAATTTGATATCCGGTATCAGCCTGCGAAAGCAGTCAAGGGACAAGCGTTGGCCGATCTTATTGTTGAACGAATCAACACTGATATAGAAGCACTGTCTGTGCGAGCATGGGCCATGTTTTTTGATGGATCAGTTTGTGATGATGGTTGCGGCATCGGCATTCTACTCGTGTCGCCCCGGGGGGCAACATATTCCTTCTCCATCAGGCTACCTACCCCTTGCACCAACAATGTCGCTGAGTATGAGGCAATACGCAAGGGAATGGAGTTGCTATTGGAAGCCGGGGCAGAAGCAGTGGAACTTTTTGGAGACTCCAAATTGGTGATTTCCCAACTCATGGAGGAATACAGATGTGAGAGCGAGTCGCTCTTCCCATTATGGATGCAATGCCGTGAGCTGATGGCACAATTTAGGTACCTAAACTTCAATTGGGTCCCGAGGTCGCAGAATACTGAGGCAAACGATCTCGCACAGATGGCGTCAGGCTACAAGGATGTAGCAGATGGAGCCGATGTTCAGGTACAGTTCCTGGAACCGGATGACTGGAGAGCCAATATCTTCAATTACTTGAAAGATTCGGCTCGGGGGGCACCTAAACGGATAAGGTACAAGGCCATGAAGTATGTCCTTATTGGGGATGACATGTTTTACAGGACTTTGGAAGGGTTACTTCTCAGATGTCTGGGACCAGCCGAGTCAAATCGGCTCTTACACGAGGTACACGAAGGCGCGTGTGGAACTCACCAATCGGCTCATAAGATGAAATGGTTGATCAGGCGATCGGGGTTTTATTGGCCCACCATGCTTGAGGATTGTTTTAAGTACTATAAAGGGTGTCAAGCGTGTCAGAAGTTTGGGAGAATTCAGATGGTACCCGCATCAGCAATGAACCCCATCATCAAGCATTGGCCATTTCGAGGTTGGGGCATGGATATGATCGGCAAAATCAATCCTCCATCGAGCAAAGGCCATGTGTGGGTTCTGGCCATTACAGATTACTTCACTAAATGGGTGGAGGCCGTCCCTATGAAGTCAGTGGCATCGAAAGATGTTATCAATTTCGTGAAGGAACATGTCATTCATAGATCCGGGATTCCCCAGACTATCACGACCGATGGAGGTTCGGTCTTCGTGTCTCACGAGATGCGAAAGTTCTGCGAGGACATGGGGATTAAGTTGATCCGATCATCTCCATACTATGCTCAAGCAAATGGGCAAGCTGAAGCGTCCAACAAGAGCCTTATTAAGTTGATTAAGAGGAAAATCGACGAGCACCCTAGACGTTGGCACGAGGTATTGTCAGAGGCTTTGTGGGCTTATCGCATGTCATGTCATGGATCGATAAAAACCTCGCCATACCACCTGGTCTATGGACAAGAAGCCGTACTGCCCTGGGAAATCACGGCTAGGTCGAGACGTATTACGTTTCAGAATGATTTAACAACTGAAGAATACGTAGCCCTGATGAGTGATAGCATTGAGGACCTAACGGAGCTTAGACTATGGTCGCTTGAGAAAATTAAAGAGAACAAAGCCAAGGTAGCTCGCGCATATAATAAGAAGGTGAGACCAAAGGAGTTCCACGTTGGTGATCTGGTATGGGAAGCTGTATTGCCATTGGGGACTAAGGATCCAACGTATGGTAAATGGTCTCCAAATTGGCACGGGCCGTACATGGTCGACCAAGTTTTAAAGGGTAACGCATACATGCTCGAGGAGCTGAGCGGTGTGAAGTTCCCAGTAGCTGTCAATGGTCAACATCTCAAGAAATATTTCCTAAGTATGTGGGATGACGGACAGTGAAATATGAGGGCCGATGCAAAAAATCGGCCAGTAATATGAGGGCCGATGCAAAAATCGGCCAGTAAAAAAAAATAGTGCAAAGCAACTAGACGCAAAGCACAGCCGATGCACAGACATCGACTTTAGACTAAAAAGCCGATGCGCAGCCATCGACTCTAGAGGACAAACTGTTACAAGCTGATCACAGGTTACCGTTTGAATTTGGGGAACTGAATCTAGCCTTATTGGTGTTTTATGGTAAAGGACCGATGCGTTGCTGTCGGCTCTTGGTGCATTGACCTACTTTGACAATCGGAAGAATCATGACATAGAAGCATTCTTCATTGATTAAAAGGGGATTTTTACAATAAGAGCCGATTGCTCACAAAAGGAGGATCTGCTGCCTAATGCACTACTACTAGCCCTATTCTATAGTCCCTAATATAGGGGCCGTCGCTGCCCTCGTCGTCGCCGTCCTCGCCGCTATCGGCGCTGCTGCCGGCGACGTCGTCGTCGCTGCTGCTGAAACCCTCGGCAGGGGCTTCTTCTTCTTCGTCGTCGTCATCGTCGTCGTCCTCCGACCCGGCGCGGAAGCGCTTCGCCGGCGGGTACTCATCGGAGGAGGTGTCGTCCTCCGCTTCATCCTCCTCGTCGGAGGAGAGGTCCTCGCCCCAGGAGAAGGCGTCGTCGTCGCTCTCCTCCTCCAACTCCCCGTCCACGAGGAACTGGAGGTTATCCTCCCCGTCGGTCAAGGATTCGTCATTCTCTGACCCGACGGCGAAGTCCCAATCCCTCTCGTCCCACCACAGTGGAGCGCGGGCCTCGTACGCCGCTTTTGGGTCGTACTCCGGCATCGGCTCGCTGGAGGAGGAGGATTGGAAGGAGAGACCCGAAGAGGCAGAGGAGGAGTCCATGGTTGCAGAGGAGGGCTTTTTCGATTGCTAATGCGGAACAGGAGAATGAAGAGGCGAACTGCTCGGATGAGGTTAAATAAAGGGGATATAGTGAAGGATGATTCAATGCTGTGGCAGTTTCGAGGATGCGGTGCCAAAACTGTCAAATCGTGCAGTACGGAGAAGTTGAGAAGGCAAGGCATCATGATGGAAGGACACTGTAGCGGTTCTGCTCTGCAACGCGCGACCCGATGAAGGAAAACAGAGTGGTTTTGGAATTACTATTGCCAAAACCAGGGGGGCATGTGTTATCACCAGATTTTAGCCAAATCAGGAGATGGGCCGCGAGTGAGATGGGCTTGGAGGATATGCACATAAAGTGTTTCTGAATCGGCCTCGTGTGAGAATTTGGGCTAGATTGCCCGTGTATCTGTACATTATGGTAGATCACGTTTTAGTTTAGAATTAAGAGATAGAGTTTGGTTCGTACACAGTTAGATTTATTCCAAAGATAGAAAGTCCACGGACTATAAATATGTACCTAGGGTTATTGAGAAAGGAGGACGATCACGTTCACAACAAACACAATCTAGGCGCATCGCCACCCCTTGTTTCGAGGGTTTCTTCCGAGTAAGCGTCATGCTGCCTAGATCGCATCTTGCGATCTAGGCAGTATCAGTTTATTCGTTGTTTTGTGTTGCTCGTACTGAAGCCTTGTTGATAGCGAGCAATACCGTTATCATAGATGTTTTTGGGCTAGCATCGATACTTTTCTGGTATGTTTGCTTAGTTGTGCTGCCCCTAAATATCTAGCTGCCTTTGCACCTACCTTGGGTGTAAGGGCAGCACCTTGCTTGGACTTTATTTAGTAGATTTGATCTGTTATAGTTGTTCCTTGTTCTTCAAGGATTAGCTTGATATCCGCATAGTCAGGCCTTGCAAACGGGTTGAACGATCCAGTAGTGCGTAAGGTATGGTTTGCCGATCCAAGAGGGGTTGTTCCGGGAATCGACTCTGTGTTGGTTTTTAGGCCCCTTCTTGGATTAGTTTTCTGTTATCTTTCGTATCTGCCAGACTCAACTACGTGTAGGACGTTCCAATTATGCGGTGAAAGTTCTAGACTGTCGTAGATTGATTTAACTTGGTATTGATCAAGCAGGAACCCCATGTTATCCTAGATCCAATACGAACCATGGATGAATCGGCTCTTTGAGCTGATTCACAGGATAACCTGAGAGCCGATCGAGGCTCGGATTTAATGTTTACGTGTCTGCCATGCAGGAAATTAATCGAAGCAATCCATCACCTTCCTGACCAGGTATAGGTAAGGTGGCACGCCCTCGCAACAGCCAGGACGTGTGCCGGAGCATTGCGGGCCGTCGCCCGAGGGACCAGGACCCACCAGCAGTTATGGGAGCCTCCCGGCTCTTCGTGTTGCTCGTCGCTGCTCGCCGGTGGGTTTTGGCAGGCAACAATACCCCTGCAAACCTGTTTGCTAGTTTTTACAGTGAATCCTCGATCAAAACTGCTCGTCAACACCTTCTGCTCCTCGTTGGGTTCGACACTCTTATTTATCGAAAGTACTACGATACACCCCCTATACTTATGGGTCATCAAGACTATTTTCTGGCGCCGTTGCCTGGGAGTGAAGCGCTATTGAAGAGTGGAATTGGTAAAGGTAACTTTTACTGTAAGTGATGTTTTCATTTCATTCTGCTACTGCTTTATTTCATTATGGAGGCGTCTCTGTTTGACTCTCTGTTTGGAATTACTACTACCACTGTTACGGTAGTAGATGAACCACCGCGTGCTCAATTGGATCCTTTTAAAATACCTATGAAAATTGTTGAACGTGTTATGAATAACTGCTATTATGGAGATGGAACTGTCCATCCGGATGATCATTTACTCTTTATACATAAATTATGCGAGTTGTACAAGTGTGCAAGTATCTCAATGGACCAAGTTAAGAGGAAGTTATTCTCTTTATCACTTAAGGGAAGAGCTGCGGAATGGTATAAGATGTTGAAGGATGGCCGATCTATTGGATGGGAGGAAATTGTACCTCTCTTTTATTCTAAATTCTATCCTCCAAGTGAGATTCATCAAGATCGGAATCAAATATATAATTTTTGGCCTCAAGATGGAGAGACTATTGCTCAAGCGTGGGCTAGATTGAAGTCACTAATGCTCAAATGTCCCATTCATTAGCTCCCTAGTAATATTGTTATTAATAACTTATATGCGAGGCTTTCTCTTCATGATAAGGATTTATTGGATGCTTCTTGTTCTGGATCATTTACACGTATGAAAGAAGAAGCTAAATGGGATCTTCTCGACCGCATTCAGGAAAATACTGAAGGATGAGAGAATGATAAAGGAATAAAGTCATGTATTAATTATGATTATGAATGCATTAAATATTTTATGCAAACTGATGACTTTCATAATACTAGTGCTGTTTATGGTCTTGATTCTCAAATTTTTGCAAATTGTTTTAAGGCTTTTGCCTCTTATCTTGATGTTCCCAAAAAAAGGAGTGGAACAAGTACCATGCACCTTATAAAAATTTGTTAATTGTGTTCCTGCTAGAAATATTGAAGTTTGTACTGCTGATCGTGTTTTGCCTGAACCATATATTAAAAAAGTAACTTTCCCTACCAAGGTAAAGGAACATTCTATTATAACTAGTGTGGTTAATAAAAGTAAAAAAAGAAAGCTACAGAACCTGATGAACAAATAACTACTGAACCTGCGGTAGCAATAGTAAAGGACTTGGTTACTAAAAATGTAGAAGATGGACATATTATATTTTTTGAAGATAATTCTAATATTTTTCACATCCTAGTAAATCCAAGAAAACTAGTGTTCATGTGCTTTCTGTCAGAATAGGTGATCATTGCTATTATGGTTTATGTGATATTGGTGCAAATTCTAGTGTTATTCCTTATGAGCTTTAGAGGGAAATTATGCATGAAATTGGTTCTTTTGAACTTGAAGAAATTGATGTGGTTATTCAGCTTTCTAACAGAGAGACCATCTCTCCAACTGGTATTGTTAGAGATGTGGAAGTTTTATGTGGTAAGATTAAATATCCTGCTGATTTTCTAGAAATTAGTTCAGCTGCTAGTAATACTTGTCCTATAATTTTTGGTAGACCTTTCTTGAATACTTGTGGTGCTATTATAGATTGAAAAAAGGAGAAAATTATTACTAAATTTGATGGAGAGTCTTATGAGTTTAATTTTTTTAAGTTTGCTAAAGCTCCTTATAAAACTGAATTGCCTAATGAAGATTTTAGAGTTGAACAACTTGCTTCTATTGCTGTTGCTCCTAACAATGCTTTGCAGCAATATATGAAGGATCATGAAAGTGAGGTCTTTATGGAGGAAAGAAAGGAAATTGACGAGATTTTTCTTTGTCAACCAGAGATGCTTAAGCACGATTTAGCCGTGGAAGATTTGGGTACCACGCTACCACCCAAGGAGGATCCTGTTTTTGATTTAAAACATTTACCTGATGATCTTAAATATGCCTATATTTATGATAAGAAAATATATCCTGTTATTATTAGTTCTAAACTTTCAGGACAGAAAGAGGAAAGATTATTGGGAGTATTGAAGAAGCACCGAGGAGCTATGGGATATACACTTGATGTTTTGAAGGGGATTTCTCCTGCTATATGTCAGCGTGCTATTAATATGGAATCGGATGCAAAGCCAGTTGTTGAACATCAACGCCGGTTAATTCCGAAGATGCAGGATGTGGTAAGAAATGAGGTATTGAAACTTCTTGATGCTGGTATTATTTATCATATTGCTGATAGTAGATGGGTTAGTCATGTGCATTGTGTCCCTAAGAAATGAGGAATTACTATTGTGCCTAATGAGAAAAATGAACTTATTCCTCAAAGAGTAGTAGTTGGTTATAGGATGTGCATCGATTATAGAAAAGTTAATAAAGTTACTAAGAAAGATCATTATCCTTTATTGATCAAATGTTAGAAAGGTTGTCTAAGAAATCTCATTTTTGTTTCCTTCATGGTTATTCTGGGTTTTCTCAAATTGCTGTTAAGAAGCAAGATCAAGAGAAAACCACTTTTACTTGTCCTTATGGAACTTCTGCTTATAGACGTATGCCTTTTGGTTTGTGTAATGCTCCTGCTACTTTTCAAAGATGCATGGCTGCTATCTTTCATGGTTTTTGTGAAGAAATTGTGGAAGTATTCATGGACGATTTGTCCGTCTATGGGACTTCTTTCGATAACTATTTGCACAATCTTGATAAAGTTTTGCAGAGATGTGAAGAAACTAATCTTGTTCTTAATTGGGAGAAATGCCACTTTATGGTAAATAAAGGAATTATTCTTGGACATCAAATTTCTGAAAGAGGTATTGAAGTCGACAAAGCCAAAGTGGAAGTAATTGAGAAAATGCCCTGTCCCAGGGATGTTAAAGGTATTCGTAGTATTCTTGGTCATGCTGGTTTCTATAGGAGATTTACTAAAGATTTCTCTTAAATTTCAAAGCCTCTTACTAATCTTCTCCAAAAGTATGTACCTTTTGTTTTTGATGATGACTGTAAGGAAGCTTTTGAAACTCTATAGAAGGCTTTAACTACTGCTCCTATTGTTCAACCACCTGATTGGAATTTACCTTTGAATTATGTGCGATGCTAGTGATTTTGCGGTAGGTGCTGTTGAAAGTGCATGAAGCCCCATGTGTGGTTTGGTAATTAATGAAAATCCCTATGAACTAATGTTTGCATTGAGTTATATTTGTAGGAGTTGTCCATAGGCAATGCTTGAACCATATGTTGGCTTCAAGATTTCAATAAGAAGCAAATGAAGAAGATCACGTGTGAAGTATGTCTTGAAGATGAAGATGAAGTGAGCCCTCAAGTTTAACTTCAAGACATCAATGATGAAGAATGAAGAAATGAAGAAATGAAGTGGAAGTTCAAGACGAGCCATCTCTAAGAGATCATTTGCTCGAAGCTTGTCATCCATATGGTGATCATGGATATATGAAGATGCACCGAAGAAGAAGCTCTCCCATAGTGGAGTATGGGGAGCAATTCGCATGACTTCATCAAGCAAACACAATCAAGAAAGGCGTTTCATCTTGTTGCGGTCAAGACCGTCATCATCGAGCTCAAGTGGAATGCACAAGCTTAAGGTTTGCTCTTGATAGGGTTTCTTTCTCACCGGTCTCATGGTGTAGTTGGAGACCGGTTTATAGTTTAGTTGCCGTACTATCAAGAGGGCTCTCGAGTGAGTAACTCGATCGTATCCTTCGGAGAGCTCAAACCTTTGCATCCTTGCATCATATTTCTTGGTTTTTATTTGTATCTTATCCATGTGATGTTTTAGAGCTTGTGCTTATTCTCATGACAAGTTCTAGTTCATCAAGAATGGTTTTTGCACGGGCAACTTGTAGCATTTTCAAGGATGGAGGTTTTACCAATATGTCTTTTTTAGATAGGTCAAATCTTTCATCATTTGTTTATATCCTCCCTTATTTTACTATGATGGTTCCCTGCATGATCTTTTAGAGCTTGTTCCTAGCTCAAGCCCAAGATCATCAAAATCGGAGTCCGGATTCTAAAGTTATACCCGTTTCAGTTTGATGTTTCTGCCAGTTTTCAGGCGGGCGGATATTCCGGCCCAAGTTGGGGGCGGATTATCCGGCCCACGGAATCGGCCCAAACAAATAATTCGGCCCCCATCCAGGGGCATCGTTTTTCTGGTCCTTAGCCGTTTTTCGGGGGCCAGATTTTTTGCAATAATCTGGCCCCGGATAATCCGGCCCGAGAAGACATAAACGGTCATATTTTGTGAGGGACCTATAAAAGGCCCCCTTCTTCCTCCTTGAGCAGTCACATCTTCCCCCATTTGCTCTCCACCATTGTTGACCTTGAGAGCTTGCCATATCCCTCTACGCCTCCTATGCTTCTTGAATCTTTTTGAGGGAAAAGGAAGAGGAGATCTAGATCTACATTTCTACCAAACAAATCCCTCTCTTTGTGAGTGGAATCCTCTAGATCTTGATCTTGGAGTTCTTTGTGAATTTCTTTTGTTCTTCCTCTCTTTTTCCCCCACATGCTTTTGTAGCTTTGGTGGAATTTGGGAGTGAAGGATTTGCCATTGCATTTGGTGCATCAGTTTGAGTTCTCCACGGTGATTCGTGGAAGTGAAAACAAGAAGGTTATTACTCTTGGGTTCTTGGAACCCTAGACGGATTCTAGGCCTTTGTGGCGATTTCTTGGGAACCTCCAATTAAGTTGTGGATGCGTGCCCCAAGTTTTGTGTAAGGCCCGGTTTCTGCCCCGAAGGAAATCCCTTAGTGGAACCGTGACCTAGGCCTTTGTGGCAAGGGTCACCGGAGAATAAGGTGAGGCGCCTTCGTGGCGCTCGGTGTGTGCTGTGACTACTGCATCTTGGGGTGAGGCCTTTGTGGTATTGGTTTGCATAGAGCAACCACACCTCAAGGTGAGGCAATTTGTGGCGTTCGGGAGCACTAAGCCACCGAACCTCTCCAACGGAGATTAGCACTCGCAAGAGTGTGAACTTCGGGATAAATCATCGTCTCCCGCGTGCCTTGGTTATCTCTATACCCGAGCTCTTTACTTACGCACTTTACTTTGTGATAGCCATCATGTTTGAAGTTACATATTTTGCTATCACACATAGTTTCTTGTATTGCTTAACATAAGTTGTTGGTGCACATAGGTGAACCATAGTATATAGGCTCTGGGCTTGACAAAGTACATGCTAGTTTTATTCCGCATTTGTTAAGCCCATCTCGTAAAAGTTTTAAACCGCCTATTCACCCCCTTTAGGCGACATCCGTGTCCTTTCAATTGGTATCAGAGCAAGGACTCTCATTCTTAGGCTTCACCGCCTTGAGAGTAAATATGTCGGTTAGGGGCTTAGCGCACAATGACTTGTTTATATTTGATGGCACAAATTATGATCTATGGAAAATTTATGTGCTTAATATTTTGCGGGGGATTTCCACAGACATGGAGAGAATTCTTGACATGGGTTTTTCTTCTCCTAAGGATCCCCAAAATTTATCTTATAAGGAGAAGAAAAACTCTTGCCTCGATGCTCTTGCTTCTCATGTGTTTTCCATTGTTGTGAGCAATGTATTTACTTCATCAATCATGCCTTTTGGGAGCGCTCATGAATTATGGACAAAGCTTCAAGATAAATATGATGTGTCCAATATTATTGAGGATGATTGTATTGCTTCCACCTCCGGCCATGGTGAGTTCTCATCTTCATCCACTTCATCAATGTGTGGCAAGACACAAGATAATGATATGGTGAGTGGTGATGGAAATTGCAATGTTCATATTGAGCTTACTATTGATGATTCTTCATCTCTATCTCATTGCAATGCTTCATCTATGGACATAAACACATCTAGCACTATAAATCATCTACATGCTTGTGTTGATAGTCCTTGCATATCATGTGTAAGTTGCTTGAATAAATCTCATGATGATATGCTTGCTTTGTCTTGTGGTCATGATAAAAATGCTTCTATTTCCTCTAGTTGTTGTGTGACTAACAATGTAGAGGAAACCAAAGATTCTATTGGTCAAAACAAGATCTTGAAAGGAGCCTCAAGGAGCCTCAAGTAACTCCTCATCTTTATCTCACGGTTCTCATGTATGCCTTATGGCTAAGGGTTCCACGGTATCTCCTATCATGGAACCTAATATTTCTCGTGGTGATAAGGATGAGGATGAGTATGAAGAAGAGGATTGGGTTGTCTCTCTACACGATAAGGGTAAGAGTGTATTCAAGGTTCTTTGCAAATATAAAATTGCTTGCTCTCACTTCTTTGAAATCTTGACTACCTCTATTGAGAGCCAAAAACTTATTTGGATGCGTGAGAACACCATTGATAAAATGGGTGCTCTTGAACGAGAGTATGCCAATGATGTAGCATCCCTAAAGAATGATCCTGAAGAAGAACAAGAGACCGTAGCCTCTCTTGAGGAGCAACTTGAAACCCTTGAGGTGTCTCAAAATGAAATATTTGCTAAACTCACTAAAGAAAGAGACCATGCTAAAGCTCAATTAAAAATGCTTAAAAATGAAAAATCCAAAGTTGGTGTTGGTCATCATAAACTTGTTAAGGATCTTGATGATCTAGACAAGGCCCACAAGGCCTTGGAGAGCGAACACTCTATCCTCACCAAGTCACATGAGCAACTAAAAGCTTCATATTTAAAAGAGCATGCTTTGTTACCATATCTTCTTGATATATCTTGTGATGATGCTTGTGCTACTAACTCTACTTCTTGTTAAGCATCTATCTTGAAGGAGAATGTTGAGCTAAGGGCTCAACTTGAATTGCTAACTAACAATTATGGGAAATTGGAACAAAATCATGGAAAGCTTTCTAGCTCCCATGAGGATCTTCTAGCCTCCCATGATAGGCTAAAGTTAGCTCATGAGGCTATCATATCAATGGCAACACCTTGTGAGCCTCATGTGGATACTAGCACTACTACTCAAAATGCTATATTGCCATGTGCTAGTCCTAGTAATTCATCCACTCATAGTATTGCTAAATCCTGTGATGAATTATATTCCTTGCCTTGTTGCTCTAACAATGAAGGTTCTACTTCCTCTAGGACTTCTGTTGTTACTAACCATGTATAGGAAATCAAAGAGCTCAAGGCCCAAGTCACTTCATTGAAGAATGACTTGGTAAAGAGTCATGAAAGGAAATGCAAACTTGACACGATGTTGAGTGTGCAGCAATCCCCCAATGACAAGAGTGGACTTGGATTCAAATCCAACGACAAGAGCAAGTCCAAGAAAAACAACAAGAAGAAGGGCCAAGTACAAGTCAAAGACCTGGCCAAGATTGTTTCCTTCAAGTGCAATATTGAAGGGCACCATGTTAGATCTTGCCCTTTGAAGAAGAAGCAAAAAGGGAAGCGGCCTCAAGTTCAAACTCATATTCAACCTCAAGTTGAAGAAAGGCCACTTTCCAAGAAGAATCAAGCCAATGTTACCATTGTGGAGAAATCTAGTGAGAAGATGGAGAAGAAAAGAACTTGCTACATATGTCGTGAGAAGGGTCACATCTCCTTCTTTTTAACTATTGGTACCTCATCCAACTCTATCACCATTGATGATGTTTATTCTCTTCGTAGGGATGAGGGTGGCAATGTGTTTGCCAAATATGTTGGTGCTCAAAGTGGTGTCAAGAAAAGAACCATTTGGATTGCCAAACCTATTGTGACTAACCTCTTAGGACCCAACTTAGTTGGGGACAAACAATCCAAAACTTGATCAATAGGTTCTTGTTGGAGGGCATTGGAGACTTGGCTACATCATGAAGGATCTTCATCATTTATATTATCTCAAGCCAAGTTTTTGGTTATCTTGCTTCTATCATATACCCAATGTTTCTCCTTGCGGTAACATGTGCTCAACTCATTTATATTGAAAGTTAGTCGCCCCTTTGCATGTGTTAGTTTTGTTCCTAGCATGTGTTTGTATATGTTGTGCTTCGTACTTGCTTATCTTGAGAAATCAAGTCGATGTATGTTGGGTTGCACACCATGTATTTGTGTTTATGTTGGAGCCTCTTTGCATCTTTTTGTATCTTATATGGCTCTTATGAGCAATTAATGGACTATCCCATTTTGGGGGAGTGATATTCCTTTGGGAATTTCACAATCCTAACAATGTGTGTACATGAGGAATATCACTTAGAATTGATATTGCAAGATTATCTAGTCTCTATGTGGTATGCCATCTTCATGAGAAATTCAAATTCTAATGTCCATTAATATCTCTAGTTGGATCTTATTTGCCTCTTGTGACAATAAATTTCTTATCACATAATGGGGGGGTAATAAGCCTTGTGCATATTACAAGCCTAGAAAATGTGTACACTTGAGGTTATGTCACATAGAATTGATATTGTAAGTTATCTCTCTCCTATGTGGCATGTTTGCTCAAACAAGTTCCAATTTGTTTAAATGGCGTCATTGCTAATATCTTTGTGGATCTTATTTGTGGAAGTTTTTCTTGGCATGGTTTTTCACAACGTGTTCCTCAATACACTTTTGGGAAACCATGTGCTTTAAGTCATTCTGTTAATTACTTTGCATGTTGGTATGCATGCTATTAATTGTCTTGCATGTTGGTATGACTAATTGAAGCCATCAAGGAACTCTCCTTGCATGATAGTTAACTCTTATCTTTCACCATATGCTTTATTTGTTGTAAATATGATCTTACGTATACTTACAAACTACCATCGGGAAATATTTCCTAATACCTCTTGTCCTAGGACAATTGGCAATCTATTATAATGTAGATATTTATTGATCATATTTACATTGGCTCTTGTGTTTAATTGCCTTTTTATTGCCATGAATTTGTTGTGTTGTGACTCCCATGTGTCTTCCTTGCATCTTATGGATCTAATTTGTCTATTTAAACTTTCTGAGCTTTTTATTAGATATAGGTAGCGTGACGATCCTAGTTTTGTGCATTTTGTATTCATATGCAAACTCCTAGATAAATGCACTAATCTTGGGGGAGCTCTCCTATATTTGTTAGAATGCTTAACATCTCTTGATTATTGTCAAGAATTTGGTTTTGAGAGACAACCCTTTTCTTGTTGGTACTTGTGCCATCATAAAAAAGTGTTGAGGGTTTGGTTTATTTGTGGGAACCTTGCTCTCTTTGGAGCTGGTTATCTCATTCCTTTGTTTTTGGGTTTAATTAGCTTCTTACAATGAGATAATTTGTAGTCAATCTTGTGTTGATTTTATTCTTTGATATAATTTGGACAACCATTGCTTCTTGACGTGTTTGGTGTTTTGTCCAAATTGTATCTTCCTTTGGTTCTTGAAAGTCTTGTGCATGCATATTTAATGTATGTATATATTATGGCATGTGTTACTTTCTTTGATCCAATATACAGGGTAAACTTCATCAAAGCCTAATTTGATTAAGATGTGCATGAAATTCAATTTCATATCTATGTGCACATAGTTTTGTGGAGTTTGTCATATATGTTGTAGTGTAATTAACTACTTTGGACCCAATTAGTTTGGGAACCATTTTGTACTTAATTTTTTTAGGTACAAGGAGATCCATTGGATGCTTGTCTCACACTTAGAAAGAAGTGGTGACTCGATGGTAATTTGAGGCAATCTAGGATGATCAACGAACTCCTATCTACTACATTCACACCGATGCTATCTCGGTAACAAGTATCTTCTCATGCAATTTTTTCTAGCATCCAACCGTATGGTTGCATCTTGGCATGAATCTCTTGATTTGCAAATATTATGCTTCTTGCAAAGATTTTAATGAAACCTCTTTATTGCAAATGTGAGTAAATTGAGATGAGCACATATGTTGGAAAGTATATAAAATCATGCTCATGATTAATCCATCCCATCTATGCGTATCTAGCAATTTTATTGAATATCAAATCCTCAAGCCTCTCACATGTTCAATATCGATGAAAGTGCAAATTTAGCTATTTCTTTTGGCATCCTCGTTTGTGATACTTGTTGGCTTTCTCAAAGCATCCCAACTATCTTCTATCCCTTGTTGATATTTGTGATGTATTTTATATGTTTGTGGTTGAAGTTCATGAATGTACAATAAGATAAAATTGAGCCTTTGGCCATGCTATTAAGCAAAAAATCTTATTGGTATATTGCATAACTTTATCTTGGATATCGTGCTATATTTCTTGTGTATCTATTTTGTGTGTACATGTTTCTTTGTGGATAAACATCTTCGTGATATTGCCCACTTAGAGAAACTTAATTATACACATAAGAGATGATACATCTCCATTTGATATCTTATTTTGTTGTTGTGTGTTGATTGGTCATGCTAAGCAATATAATTCATTTAAGACTATGATGGTGCTTTTTGCTCATCCTTGTAATAGTCTTATAATTTGCTTTGTCATGCCTTTCACATATCCTCTTGGTTGAGCCTTTTATTATGGTGCCTCTTACTTGTTGCTCAACCATTTGTTTGTTGCAAGTGTTAAACTTAATTTTCTATCTATGATCTATTGCAAATGTTTGTGCTTTTAAATGGTAATGAGGGGGTGAGGATTCTATGTTATGCATATTATATTCAAATGCAACATTTAAATTTATGTATGTACCTTGGAGAGCTTCCTCATTTTATTTAAAGCACAATTTTGTGGTGATCATTAGAGTTTAATTCACTTGGTATATTTTGTTTTGAATGATATTATGGGAGTGATGATTCCATGTTTGTTCACTTTATACTCCAATGCAAATTGTCTAGTTTTGTGCACAAACCTTGGGGAGCTTCCTCATATTATTTAGAGCAATCTTCTTGATCTTATCATAATATCTATCTTTATTTTGGTATCTTCTTTGTGGTTCATTTGGTTGCTGGCTTCATTTGTTGAAGCTTCTTGACCTTGTTATCTTTCTGCAATCTTTGATCCTCTCTACAGTGTGATTCCTTCCGAATATTCGACATTGGATACGTGCATTTGATTCCAGTCAAATTATGAGAAATGCACACGGTATGGAGGAACTCTCACTATATTGGCCTTCTAAATTTTTCAAAATTTTCATCATTTTTCTATATCCTCCCTTATTTTACTATGATGGTTCCCTACATGATCTTGTAGAACTTGTTCTTAGCTTCAAAACAAGCCCAAGATCATCAAAATCGGAGTCCGGATGCTAAAGTTATACCCGTTTCAGTTTGATGTTTCTGCCAGTTTTCAGGGGGAGCGGATATTCCGGCCAAGTTGGGGGCGGATTATCCGGCCCCCGGAATATTCGTCCCAAACAAATAATCCAGCCAAATATCCGGCCCCCATCCAGGGGCATCGTTTTTCTGGTCCTTAGCTGTTTTTCGGGGGGCGGATTTCTTGCAATAATCCGGCCCGGGAAGACATAAACAGTCATATTTCGTGGGGGACCTATAAAAGGCCCCCTTTTTCCTCCTTGGGAAGCCACCTCTTCCCCCATTTGCTCTCCACCATTGTTGACCTTGAGAGATTGCCATATCCCTCTACTCCTCATATGCTTCTTGAATCTTTTTGAGGGAAAAGGAAGAGGAGATCTAGATCTACATTTCTACCAATCAAATCCCTCTCTTTGTGAGTGGAATCCTCTAGATATTTATTCGTACGAAGAAATATTGTGCTCTGGTCTCCAGTCTTTTACTTAAAAAATATGATAGTATGTTTTTAAAGCTTCCGATAGTAAAATCTCGCATTAATTTGGCAGTAGAAATATTCAACTCCCGCATTACTGAAACATGAGACAGAGACAGGCGATTAGGGCCGCCACTGATTTTCCTAGCCACCTGTGGCCTTGGGGCCATGAGGTGCGGTGGATCCTAGTCCTTGTCAGCAGGAGGGCTCCTTTTTTATGTTTTCCTTGGTCTGTTTAGGGTTGTGTCCTACTCAGCAAGCCTTGACGGTGAAGACTCTCTGGAGATGGAATAAAGTCCTCACTGTCTAACCCTCGGTTCGGCGGTGTATCCAGCGTTGCCAGAGGGCGTGTGGAGGTTTCTCTTGGCAAATATCTCTAGAGTTGGTCTATGTTCCTTTTGATCTACAGTTCTCTTCATCGATAATTTTTTATGCTCTCGTGCGCTGGTCCTTTGGGGTCTTAGAACAACGACTTCCCGTTTATCCACTGCAATAAGCTCTTCTACAACAAGATTTGCCTGGCTGCAATGAGGGAGGGGTGAGGACATCGGCGTACCTTCGGCTCTTTCAAGTGCTTGTAGTCGTCGCTAGGTAGTCCAAGGACTTGTTTGAAATTTTATTACTTTTGGCATTTCTTGTACTGCTGGTGAAGATTGTGAATACATCAGTGGACTTTTCACAAATTCTTTTTTTTAGTTAAAACAATAGATAACAAGCAACCTACCAAAATAAAGCAACCAGACATTTCAAACAAGTTCAATTCACCCAACATGCAATGGACGATAGTAGAATACTAGAGATAACAAAATCGTCAAATATTACCTCAACCTAAGACTCGTCACTTTACAAATGTAACAAGAACCAAAAAAAAAAAAGCTCGTCACGCCAAAGAACCTTGCTGCCTCCTTTGTGCCGCACAAACTATCTCCATCAAATGAAATGGGCAAATCAACCAGTATGAAGGGCCAAATCTAATACCTAGAGAAAACTTGCTCGGAGAAGCACCGACTGAATGACACTCAAAAAAGTATCAAGCGTCCAAAAACACAAAGCAGACCCCGACACCGCCCAACACCACCCATCAAACTTGAAGAGAACATAATAGAGAAATTCATCGTTCCCTGGTGCAAAAAAAAAAAAAAAAAAAAAACGAGCGGATGACCCAAACTACAAATAGGGAAAAGGGTGAATCAAATCTCGCAAACTCCAGCCCAAGAAAATCATGAACATGGGACACTAGCTTCATCACTTCCACAATGAAGAAAGCATCTCACAATTACGAATACAAACATCCGAGTACGAAAAAAGAAAACAACAACGGAAAGCCCTAGAAACCTACCACCTAATTGAAAGCGTCACTGGAAATCTTGTTCTAAGTTGCATGTGATATATCAAATCCATTTTGAAAAAGGATAAGCAATCAAATGTCCTTTTATACCAATCTTATTTTTAGAGGATTGCAGTAAGGGACGGAGGGAGGGGCATTATAAATATCTTTCTCTAACGGTGTTAAAAAACATTTTTACTAATTCTCGGACAACAGAATATGTACACAATATCAATCGATTCTTCGCAGGAAAGTTGCATTGCTTCTAGCTTGTTTTCCCATATGTGGATAAACTGCAAGTTTCAACTTCTACAATGTTGTGGTAACTCTGTTTAAGTTGTGATAAATTACTTCTCTTCATTTTTATTTTTCTGTGGAGGTATATATACTCCTACAATTCTATCTTGAAATGATGGTTAACTGCTTAAGTTTTTTCTGTTAAATAAACATTGTCAAAATTTACACTTTTTTTCTTGTGTGTGTTTGTTCGCGTCTTAGGGTGAAGGAAAATGACTGGATCAGCACACATCGGCCCAAGTAGAAAATAAAATAGCAAGTTAGATATCAACCCACCGATGGCTCATATGTGCAGACAATTAAAAACCGGAAGAAGAAATTAACTATGTAGTAGATGAAATATAAAGACTAGCAAATGGGCGGAAAACCAAATCTGATCCCGGGTGCATATGCACCTGGTATGTATAAAACATATTTTCAAAACATAAAAAAATTAGTAAAAAAATTTAGCATATAGAGGGACATGTTCTATGTGTGCACGTAAAGTTTCACATAAAACCAACAATTTTTCTACCCTGTGTAAAAAAGACAAATAATGCCTCAAAAAATAGACTATTTTAGCACCAAAGATTTGTCTTTTTTGCACAAGGCACGAAACATATCGGTTTTTGCTGAAACAACTTTGTAAGCATGTAATATGTCAAGGTATACACGGGGAATTTTTATTTGTATTTTTCTAACATTTTAAAATATGTTTAATATGCATTTCAAATAAAGGGTGCATATGCACCCGGGTGTAGAAACACCCTGTCCATGGGATGACTTAGATTTATAAAACAAATCATCCAAGTTCCAGAATGAGAGAGAGTGTGTGTGTGTGAGAGAGAGAGATTCAAGTTAGCATTAGACGACCCTGAAAACGGTAAAACGTCTCGTAGCCGCTCTCGCGCTCTCTTCCCCGTCGTCTCAAAACCCTCCTTCCACCTTCTCTCTTGCGCTCCCTTCTCATCGCCCAATTACGAGCTTGTTTCCCGAAAGCCCGTCGGCCAATCCGCGCCCCCTTCTGTAACATCCCTCTCGCCCAAATTTCATCGCCTTAATCTCTATACCAACCTCACCTCGACTCACAAAGAACGGTTCTTGGTCGGCGCTCTCAAGAACTGTTCCTGGTCTTCGCTAGTCATGGTGATGCGGGAGAGCTGGGAGTTATCCCTGGCGGTCGCGCTGGATAACGCCGGGGCGGTCGACGGCGGACAGCTGATCGCTGCCCGCGTAGGCGCCAGAACGGGGCGCGTCGCGGCGGGGCATGGCACCAGGACCACCGTGACGATGCGGAGTCCCCAAGTTGATGACGGCGCCGGGTGCTCTCGCAGCGTCGCCCCCGCCTTGACTAGCAAGACCGGGAATGGCACGAGCGCCATCGTCAGCCCGCTCCTCCAACTTCCAACGATTGCTGGTTCACTCTGCCAGCCAGGCGGCTGCTCGTGCACAGCGCGATCTCTGGCAGCACCCCATGATCAAGAATCGTTCTTGATCGGTTCTTGTTCCCAGACGGCAGCGGAGTTGGGGGAGGGCCCGGTGCACAGCATGGTTCGCCTCGCTGCCCGCGTCAACTCCACGACGGGGCGCTCCCGCGACCTCGCCGCCGGTCATGGCACCGGCGCCTTCTTCAGCTCATGCCCCCGCGTCAACTACACGACGGGCCGCTCACCTGACCTCGCCGCCGGTCATGGCACCGGCGCCTTCTTCAGCTCATGCCCCCGCGTCAACTCCACGACGGGCCGCTCACCTGACCTCGCCGCCGGTCATGGTACCGATGCCTTCGTCAACTCTGGTCCTCGCGTCAGCTCGACCTCGACCACGCACTGTACCCAGGTAAGTTCTTTGGGCAATCTTGGATCGAATTCTCAAAATCTAACTATCATATTGTTTTCTAGTGTAGTATATCTTGTTTATCGAAAAAATTATCAAAATTTTGAGGAGTATGTCCAATGCCCTTTTGTTGTTTCTTGGAACAATCACAGATTCAGTGCTGCACTACTACTGTACATTTGGCATAGGCCAGTAGTTTAAAATGCGCTATCCTTCTTAGCAGGAAGCTATAGGCGCCTATAGCCAAGCAAAGCCATTTAGGGTTTTTCCTAAAAATAAGAAAAATTCCAGAAAAAACTAGGCATCATATATTCCTATCATCTAAAAAAATATGACACAGAATTAAACAGTTCAATGATACGAACGTCTACTAAACAACCATGGTGATTGTAGCAATAAAAGTGACTACATAACAAAGTTCGAATTTCAAATTCAAATCTGAAAATATTTGGGGCCAGCAGTAGAAATAGCGTTATCTTTTTGCCCAATTTAGCATCGTTTAGAGAGCTATTAGCAAGAGTTTTTATTTAGCGCTGAAAATGCATAGCATTAGCAGGAGTGGTCTGGATTTGCAATAGCAACGAGATATCACACTAGTTAAAACTTAATTTACTATAACCCTTTCATTCTTTGGCCGATGTTCGGATAGTAATGATGTAGGATATGAGGTGCTTGCATTATAACATTAATGTCGGGAGGTTACAAGTAATGCACATTTACAGAAAACCCCTCGTCAATCCAATTCTTCTCGATGGGTCCTTACAATATGAAATCAAAATTCTGGCCTTCCCTCCCTGTCTCCCTCGTGGAAGGCAGGGGACCTCTCCCACTTGGGCTCCTCCTCGACACTGTCCCATCCTCCTGGTTCACCTCCTCGCCCCTGTCCGCCGCCGCTCCAGCAGTAGGCATGGAAATCAGTGTTCTTATTGCCTACTGTTCTGTGACCAAACCGATGAAACTGGTTATTTGTCTAATGTTCTTTGACCCAACCGATGAAACACAGCACCTTGCGGCTAGGTTCGTGCTGCAGCAGGGAGGGGAAGACCTGCTCCCCGGCTCACCGTCTCGACTCTCGGGGTCTCGCGGTCCGCCGGCAGCTCCAGGCTCCAGCTCAACGCTGCTGGAACTTGTCACCATAGCTCCTCTCTGAAGAATAAGAAGATGCAAGGATTGAGGTCCTCTTCTACATTGGCATTGCTATGTTCAGTTGAACATCACTGCGAATATTACCTCATGGGTAGGTGGTTAGGAGCATGGACTCCTAGCTGTAGGATGGATGTGCTTCACAAATCTGTGCCTGGGTGTCTGTAGTCTGATGTTTCGTGGTGTAACAAACTTCATTAAATCTCCTCTGGTTGCTAACCTCCCTTGCTCTTCTTCCTGAGGTAGTTTGGCTTATTAACAACTCCTAATTACTTATGAGCAGTGAAAGATAAAATGGATACAGAGCAAAACTAGGTGGGTACAAAACTAGCAGCAAGATGTAGTAATTGGATGGAACCTGACACCAAAAATCATTCTAACCTGGTTGAAAGATATCCGATACCATGGAACGCTGGATCTATCTGTGAAACCTAGAAGCTTCACACCTTCTCTGATTTGAACTTCACAGCCTCCCATTCAGCTGATGATATAGGAACAACTTGAGGACCATAAAGATAGCCCCTGATTCTTTGATCTGGTGAAACAACTGTGTCTGGTTCTAGAAAGCTTTTGAACTCATAATCCACTTTGGCTTCATGCTTGGCATATTTATCACTTGGAGGAGCCTTCTTGAAAGTGTGGAATTCCTCCTCAGATGTTTTCTTATAGACCCACACCTGTTCACAATGCATCAAATAGAAACATCATTATAAGCTAGGAGTATCATGCTAACCGAAGTTAATTGGCATTGAAAGGTATCACAAGATTATAGATACATGAAGAACAATAAAGCAAGTGTCTGCACACCAATCCCATGATGGAAAAAATGTTGGGGTTTCCCCTTTTCGGGATAAGTGAATACAGTTTGGTTCATAGATGGGGTGCTTAAACTGGCAATTACTAGCTAGGACTATGTGCGCCTCCTGTTCGACTATGCTTTAGGTTTGCATGCTTCATGTACAATGTAAATCCAGTGTGATTTCAGTTATGGTGTCTAATAATCTGAAGCTCTATAGTAACTGATGTACTTACTGTATTGGATACCGTAATTCTGACTGTCGTCTGTAGCTTCATGGCATTTCCTGTGCTGTGTCAGAATTTGCTGCATTGTCAGTGTAAATGGACCAGACAATTAATATAGAGGTTGTTGTAAAGATTTGAAACAGTACAAACTTCCTACACCAAAGGGCAAAAACATTACTGAAATGCCAGATTTGGAACAATAATAGTGCTGCAACCGGAACAATAGCTTCAGTTGCAAACAGAAGAAGCCATGGGGGACAGACGGGTGTAGTGGCACGACGGATCTCGCAAACATTGAAGAAAAGTTCAACAAAAAGTTCGCCATCTGTCTATGAAACTATCCACTCCTGATAACAGTACGCAACTTCCCGCCAAGTTATATGTCTTTGAAAGCTTCATCAACTTTAATGATAATCAACTGAGCACTCTAGTCCTCAAAGCCAGATCATCAAAATCTTGTCGAAATTGGAAGGCAGGGGACCTCTCCACTTTGATCTGCGGACTAGAGTGCTCAGTTGATTATCATTAAAGATAGCCCCTGATTCTTTGATCTGGTGAAACAACTGTGTCTGGTTCTAGAAAGCTTTTGAACTCATAATCCACTTTGACTTCATGGTAGGCAAATTTATCACTTGGAGGAGCCTTCGTGAAAGTATGGAATTCCTCCTCAGATGTTTTCTTATAGACCCACACCTGTTCACGATGCATCAAGCAGAAACATCATTATAAGCTAGGAGTATCATGTTAACCAAAGTTAATTGGCATTGAAAGGTATCACAGGATTATAGATACATCAAGAACAATAAAGCAAGTGTCTGCACACTAATCCCATGATGGAAAAAATGTTGGGGTTTCTCCTTTTCAGGATAAGTGAGTACAGTTTGGTTCATAGATGGGGTGCTTAAACGGGCAATTACTAGCTAGGACTATGTGCGCCTCCTTTTCGTCTATGCTTTAGGTTTGCATGCTTCATGTACAATCAACTGAGCACTCTAGTCCTCAAAGCCAGATCATCAAAATCTTGTCGAAATTGGAAAGTAACAGTATCAATTATGGGTTTTGATTCAGTAATTATTCCCACCTGTAAACCAGAGAGAAAAAATAATGGCCATTTGGCAACACTGAACCAATTGCGGAAGATTCTATTAAGGGAAGGGAAGAGAATTAATTTATGTAAAAGTACAAGTGGAAGAAAACCTTGAGCTGAGATACTATATACCAAAAGGGTGTCGTCTTCGATTTCATCGACCTGACTTGACCTCTGCATTGTGTACATTCTGCTATGCTACTGCTAGATATATCTCCAGATCCATGGCAAGTACGTGCCACATGTTTCATGAGGAAAAATACTGATCTTCGAAGGAAGGAGAAGTCGAACCAGCAAATCGCCATGTCATCCCCCGGCTGACTTGTCAGTCTGTCACTTGCTCCTCATCCTTGAACAAGAACAAACAGAATGGTCAGCAACTGCAGATGCAGCAGCAATCCAAATGATACCTACCCCATATGATCAACTAATCCTACTCAAAACTTTGAATCCACCAACACGAAAATTGAACACTCCTAAATTTCAATCCAGGAAAATGCATGCCGTAGTAATTGTACTTAGGAGGTAGAAAATCGATCTTTTGAAGGGCATCGTCGCTGTCGGGCTGCACCTGCACGGCGTCGTCGACGGCGGCATGAGGTGGGGAACGACAAGGGATAGGGCCGGCCCGGTCGGCGAGCCGCCTCAGCACCACCCACTGTCGACTGTCGTGCCGCCGCCCGCCATGGAGGACAAAGGTGGAAGCTTCATCCGCCCCGTGGCCGGCCGTGCCCTCCAGACCGATCGCCGCTGCTCCAAATCGATCGAAGCCCTTTGTGGCCGCGGAAGCTCAATTTGCTGCTGCTCAACCGCGCGCGGGAGTAGCCCGACCCGTCGAAATCGCGGGAGAAGGACTCGACATTTGGGTCGGAGTGAGCGGGGGAACTGCGGGGTAGTGGGGCGGGAGGAGGTGCAGGGCGAGGGCGATGGAGCGGCACGCAGGAGAGGAGAAAGGGGACGGGAGGGGAAGACGGGTTCGGTCGGGGATTTTGGGGTTTTTTTGTTTGAATTTTAAGGATATGATCAAGTGGTTTGCAGTGTACTAGTACTAATCTTAACATTCATGCTTATACTGATCCGTATTGAAGTGATTGTGTACTCTATATGCTATGCAGTGTGTTGTGAGAGGGAAGAAGAGGATGATGAATCGGCCAGCTGCCGCACAAGAGCAACCATGCTGGGTTCGTCAGACCCACAGTTCTTGGCGTGCAGCCAATTCGCTTAGTGGATGGATTATGCATCAGATAAACAGGGTGGTTCTAGGACTTGGCTTCAAGTCGCCCCTCTTCGTGTTGCGACACTGGTCTTGGATCGGAGTGATGGGGGCCCCGGTCGTCCAACTCGAGAACGAGGGTAAGCACTAATTAAGCAGCATCAACTCTCTCCTCCTCTTGGCATCCATCCATCTCACAACACACGGTGCTTGATCTCACGCAGGAAGCTGCACCATCTCAGCGTGCACCGGGTGCACAGAAGCGCAGCATAGGCTAGCGTACGAGAGGGTTCACGGGTGGGGATCTTTCCCCTGCAGAGCCAGGGTGCCTCCTACTCACTTAAAATTGGAGTGCTTGAAAAGAAAAGTTTGGGATCCAGTGGATGGAGCATGGACACCGCAAATCTTCAAAGTCATCATGGACATTGGGGGCATACCAACGACAAGATCCACAAAAGGCGTCCGCCTCAATATTCACGGATACACGGTGTATGATGTACCCAGAGCCCTGACTCCCGAGGAAGCAGCCACGCTTCTCTACATGCGTGGCCCTTTTGTCAGTGTTTTGTGGGCGAATGCCGAGTATGAAGACTACGATGACACCTCCAATACGGTTTATCGAGGCTTCATCCCGAGCGGCGTTACTGGCAGTGGCAGTGCCAGTGGCACGAGCAGCGAGGGCCTGCACGCAGTTATATCCTTCGACTATACCTTCGTCGAGACCGAGCTTTGGATACAAATTATGGACAGCCATACCGAGGTAGGGCCTTACAGGATGATTCTGTATGAGGCATTTGTTTACTTTATCCTTCCCCGGGTGGACAAGGCCATAGAGCTACCCAAGCAATAGCAACAGCCTATATTCATCTGGATCGATCTGGGTCAAGTGACGTTACACTTGTAATTAATTAGAGACCATGCATGCTTTCCAACTTAATTGGAGTATATTTTATGTTTATTACGTAGAAGTTTTTTCCAAGTATGGCAATGTTGTTACCTTAATTTTATCCAACTTACACGGTGATTTAGATGATCTTTATCCCAAACTGAAAGCAATTCGAGAATCCAAAGCATCACGTTGGAATTCAAGAACTCGCTCACGTGCGCTCCTCCTCCGCATCTCTCGTCGTCACGCATACACGTCATGTTTCGTAAACGAAACCAAGACCGTACTAGGACAACATGCTGGCATCGCATGATTACCCAGCTATTTTCTGGGATGAACCAACAAAACCCAATACTCCCTACCCACCAACCCCAGATGGAAGAAAACCCGCTCCAGGTTTCTCCCTCTTCCATATCTCCAGGTTCCACCCTCCTACACATCTCCATGGATTCTTTTTGAAACAAAGGCAGGAATCGAAGAGGAAAAACCTCCGATTTTAAACCTACAGTAGGATCAAGGTAACTGAAGGCTTCACCCTTCCCCCTTTTACAGCAACGCCCCACATGTAAAATAAAAATCCGTTGTAGCTTCCATGAAGTAGAACAAAGACAGGTACAAGGATATCAAGCGAAAACAATATGTAGCAAAAATTCTAGTTCGTAGGTTCAAGTAGATCGTGTTAACAAAACCATGTCTGATGCAGCTAGATCTTTTGCTGGAACCACAAATGGTAACAAACTTGGGACACTAGAAAAGGAACACACTTCTTTACAGCAAGGAAGCATCTTAGTAGAATACATAGGTACAATTTAGTATCGTTCCCATGAGAACATAAAAAATGGATGTGCATACTTGAAAAAAAAAAATCATGGATGACAGGGGAGTACAACTACAAAAACCATGAATAGTAGAAGGAAAACTGTAGAGAGCAAATGTATCGAACATATATCAATGTGAACAAAACAGAAAATAGTAGACAGTTGTGACACAAACTTGAGGCTCCCCAAAATTAAACATGCTTTTAGTAGTTCCCAGGAATTTATTTTGCGCGACAAAAGATCAACATAGGCAACTGCCACAAAAGGTGAAGTTCAGAAATATGTTTTCGAGAAGACGGTAGCTTCAGCTATTAGTTATTTCTGAACACTAAGCATCTGTATTATCTGAGTGTACATATGTGTTGTAGCATCCAATGTATGAATAACATTTGGCTCCCTTGATCATGTTGCCACCACCTGAACTGTCTGGAGAAAATGCAACCATATCAGACAGTAGGAGTTACCATATTGTAGATGGAAAGGGCCTCGCCCCGGTTCCATTTCCATGAAACCATCCTACAATTTTCAGGTTTTACAAACACCCACACCACACCCGGGGAACAGAAGTATCATTAGAGCATCTTGAACAGGCGTTGCATCCAGCGCTGTATCCAAAAAAGCAACTAGTTTAGTGCGCGAGAGACGTAAATTGTTGCTCCAACGGATGCTGTAACCGGTGTTGTAAAGTGGAGCGCGTTGCAAAAGCGCTATCTGGTGCACTATATTTAGGGCGCCAGAAAGAGCGCGCTGTACAAATCCCGCGCAGAAACAACTACCCAGTTTTACAGCTCAAAAATTTAGAGCGTCTGCCGGAGGAGAATATGGCCTCGCGCGCGAAACGCGGATAGAGCACGCTGCAAAGTGCTTTTACAGCCCCAAAATTTAGCTCGGCTGTTGGAGATGCTCTTACAACATCCAGACCACCCCATCAAACACATCAAAAGCATTGTTTTCCCAGATCACTAGACAAGCTACCCACAACACCAAATTCTCCAAACCTTGCAGAAGTGGTGAATTACACTCTATCCACGATCTTGAAATGCTCACCATCACCAACCATCATCAAGGCATTGGCCGTCAGGGTCCTTGCTAGATCAGGGGCTGCAATCTTGAGAGCCTCACCCTCAGCGCGTAGTGAGTTACCATATCAGTACAGTAGTGAGTTTTTTGTGGGTTGTTGCAGTGAAAAATGAACAAAAGTTATTTATCTGTAGCTTGCATGACCATAAGTTGTTAAAAACTAAATAACCCAACTCAATTATCTTCAGAAGCCAACTTAAGCATAGTTATCAACACAACTCAATACTCAGCCAACTTAAGCATGGTATCAAAACAACTCAATTATTTTCAGAATCCAACTTAGGCATAATTATCAAAACAACTCAATTACTTTCAGAAGCTAACTTAAGGATGGTACTAAAACAACTCAATTACTTTCAGAATCCAACTAAGCTATACAAATTTGGGGTTATGGTAGTAAAATAAACTTCGGTCAGATGAGAAAAAAATATAACTCAATTGGAAATAAGGATGCAACCCAAGTTTATTTGGAAAGGCAACTTAGTCATATACAGCATACAACTTAAGTAATATTCATGTGCAACTTAATCTAGTCAATGTAACAACTAAATAAAATCTGGGAACTATGTAATCATCATGGTGCTTAAACACATGAAGAATACTGACTCAAGATTATTTGGAAAGGCAAGTAAGTCATATTCAGTATACAACTTAAGTAATACTTGTGTACAACTTAATCTAGTTGATGAAAACAACTAAATGAAATCTGGAAAACAATGTAATCATGGTGCTGAAACACATCAATTTTTTTGAATAAAGTTTATTTGGAAAGGAAACTTAATAATGTTCAGCATATAACTTAAGTAATATTTGTGTGCAAGTTAGCATAATTGTAGAAATTCCTCCAAGGACAGCAGTTAATTTGTCTAGACAGAATCTTGTGCAAAATAACATTGAAACAAGACAAAAATGATTATCCAATAATTGCAGGATTGTGCCATCGAGCTTATTAGCTCTTGCATCAACGTGAGTGTGAGCTATGGAAGAGGACAGAAACGTCGCTAGCTACGGCCTACGAGCTATCCTCATCCGAGCGGGGGGGGCTCCATGGGTCCCCTGCATTCTGTGGTTCTCACGAACTTGGAATGTGGAGCATGCAGTAGCAATGTAGCAACTTATGCATTTTGACAAGACAACTAAATTTTAAACCCAGTGGACTACTTATGAATGTTGCTTAAGAAAGGAAAACGTAGATTAAATAGCAACAACTTAAGCATGATGGTAGAAGCAACTTAATTAACTGCACTCGACAACTTAAGCATATTAATAATACAACTTGATTAAACCTCTGAAAAAAAATGCATAAATCATAGCATCAAGTAGAAAGAGCTACAAAAATCCCCTTTAAGTACATGTAATCTGTCCTGTTTGTCTATTATAACAAGAACTACTATCTCTCTCTAACCGCTATCGTTCCCCTTCCCAGAGGCAAACAGGAGGTGCTTCCATTTCCTCCCCTCGACGGCTGGCAAGCCTGCAGGTTCCCCACTCCTCCGTTCGCTGCTCCGGCGAAGGGAGGAGGGGGAACCCCTGGTCTTCATGTCTGGTCGGTAGATAGGTTTAGGTCTAGTGCTTTTTGTGGCGCGGCTCTGATGGCGACGGCGGTGTTGCAAGGAAATAAAGTCCTCCAGTTTCAGTCCCATCTCGGCTACGCCTTTTGCGGCAGCGGAGAGAAGCTTGGAGATAGGATTTCTTGTCAGTACTCCTGTCCGGCGAGGGTAGGTTTGCTTGGCATGGTCGGTGAGGCTGCGGTGACGACCGTTCTGTTGAATCATGTCCCCCAGCTTCGTCCCCGTCACGGTGGCGCGTATTCCGGCGTCGCCAAGAAGCCTGTGAGGTCGTCATGTTTAGGAGTTGTCCTGCGTCTGTTGCTATTGGCGGCGATGATGATGTTCTGGGCAAGGAAGATGTCCAGGTACAAGGTCAGTGGTCTGTGGAGTGCGGATGTGGCGTTCTCCTCCGGCGAGGTTGGACAGAAAGAGCGGGTGTGGAGCCTCGAGGGACGCCAAAATGGAGAAAGCCTCGCCGGTCACGGAGGAGAATTTCATCGGCTCTCAAAGCAATATTGCGATGGCGTTTCTTTGGCTCATGGTTTGTTGGTCTACCGGTCTTTTTTCGAGAATACACCCTGGAAGGTGTACTAATCATATAGAAGAAAGGGCAAGAAAGCCCGAACCACATGTATCACTACCAACAAGGGGGTGGCAGCTCCCCTACTGAAGGAAAACCTAATCTCCATCTCTCCACGAAAAAGGAAAAGGCTCGGGAAATCCAAAGGACTCCGAGCGGAAAAGCCTAGCTACACGCCACCTCTGGTACTCCTCCCTAATCCTATGCCTAATGGCCGCCGCTGCGGGGTGGCGCCATTGAACACCACCTCGTTCCGATGCCTCCATATACTCCAGAAAACCAAAATGATAGCTGTCCACATATCCCTCCTCACAGATCTGGTGCAACTGAGCGAGGACCACCAGGGCACAACCTCCGTGTCCACGCCGGGCATCCACTCCAACTTGCCCCACCGTGCTAGCACCCAAGCCCATACCTCACGAGAGACCACGCAGCCAAGCAGGAGGTGCTGGAGCGTCTCCTGGTCCTGGTCGCAAAGGGGGCAAGCGGCTGGCCTTGGCAAGCCGCGTCGCTGGAGCCTGTCTGCCGTCCAGCATCTGTTGCGAGACACCAACCAAGCGAAGAACTTGCAGCTATACGGCGCCCTTGAGCGCCAAATCTCCGAAGAAATCGGCGCCACCACGGTCCCAACAAAGAAAGCAGAGTATGCCGACTTCACGGAGAATAACCGATCCGCCGACCAGCGCCACACAAAGGTGTCCTCTTGCTCAGGTACCAGGTGTGTAACCAGCGAGGATGCCCCACAAGTGAAAGAACTCTGCCACTGCAGCGGGACTTAGGTCTGGTCCGCAATCCCGCAACCACTCACCGGCCAGGCCATCCCTGACCGAGCGGACCTTGGCCTTCCGGGCCGGGATCATGGCCACCAAGTTGGGCGCGTGGTCCACCACCCTGGCGCCCTGTAGCCAGCGATCCTTCCAGAACAAGGCTCTCTCGCCGTTACCCACAACGACCGCCGTCGCAGACTCAAAAAGGGCTCGGGCCAGGGCGGGGATCTGGAGGTCGAACTCCGCCCAGGCCTTGGACGTGTCAACTCGCTGCAACCATGCCCAACGGCAGCGAAGAGCAAGGTTGAGCAGCTGGAGGTTTGGGAGACCCAGCCCGCCACAAGCTTTAGGGGAGGTCACCTTGTCCCATGCCACCAAGCAGTGGCCGCCACTGACGTCTGCCCTCCCCTTCCACATGAAACCCCGGCAGATCTTCTTGAGGGCTTGCAACGACTTAGCGGGAATATCCAAAGACATCATCGCGTGAATCGGAATGGCGCTGAGCGTAGTCTGGACCAGAATCGTCCGCCCCCCGCGGTTTAGCAACCGGGCACTCCACAAAGGCAGCCTGCTAGCCGCACTCTCCACCACTGGCTGAAGCTGGGCCGCAGAAACCTTGCGCAGCCCCAAGGGGAGGCCCAAATACTTGCAAGGCCACCCCTCCACTGAGCATTGCAGAATCGACTGCGCCAGCTCCACCTGGTCCACGGTACAACGGATGGGATGAATGGAGCACTTGGTACGGTTGGTGCGAAGACCCGAGGCCTCCCCGAAGTCCTCCACCACTGCAGCACATGCTAACAAGTCCACCTTCTCCGGCTTGATGAAAGTCACCACATCATCCGCGTACAACGATGTACGGTGGAGGAGACCACGCGGGGCAAGCCGAGAGAGGAGTCCCTCAGAGGCGGCCTTCTGCAGGAGGAGATGGAGCACCTCCATCACTGAGTCGAAGAGCGGGGGGGAAAGAGGATCCCCTTGTCGCAGCCCACGTCTGTTGTAGATCAGGTCGCCCGCCGCGCCGTTCACCAAGACCCTGGTAGAGGACGTGCTAAGCAGCCTCACCACCATAGTAGTCCACCGAGGTCCAAACCCCAGCTTAGTCATGATCTGAAGGAGGAAGGCCCAGTCCACCGTGTCAAAGGCCTTGGTGATGTCCAGCTTGAGCATAAGAGCTGGCGACTTGAGGGCGTTCGGCCGCCTTGCCGTGCACTCGGACCAACCGGAAGTTGTCGTGCAGGCATCTCCCACGAATGAACGCGCTTTGGTGTGGCCCAATGATCTGTGTCATACGTGGCGCCGGGCGCGCCGAGAGGACCTTCGCCACCGGCTTAGCCACACCTGTGGATGAGGCTGATCGGCCTGAAGTCCTTCACCTCCACCGCCTCGGCATGCTTGGGGAGCAGGGGTAATCAACGCCCGATTCGCCACATGTAGCCCACGGTAGTCCCCGAGCCACATGGCCCGAAAGGCGTCCATGACGTCCTGCTTGATGTTCCCCCAACAGGACGTGTAGAACCTGCCGGTGAAGCCATCCGGCCCTGGCGCCTTGTCAGGCTCTTGAGACTTGATGACGCTCCACACCTCTTCTTCAGAGAAGGGTACCTCCAACTCCACAAGATCGTGCGACTGCATACCCAAGTAGTCGAGGTCGAGAGAGAAGCCACGATCGGGGGAGGAGCCAAGCAAGCGCTCATAGAAGGCGTCCGCCGCCTTGGCCTTGGCCTTGCCCTCCTGATCTGCCACAAGCGTACCATCCACTTTGAAGTGAGCGATGTAGTTTTTCCTCCGGCGATGGTTGGCGTGGAGGTGGAAGAAGCGGGTGCATGCGTCCCCCTCACTCAGCCACGTTATCCGAGAGCGCTGGCGAGCGATCGTCCTCTCAAGCGAGGCAAGGCCCAATAGCTTCCCCTTGAGGAGCTTCCGCAGCCCCCGCTCCCCACGGGATAGAGCACTCGACTCCATGGCCACATCGAGGCGCAGGATGAGCTCATTCGCCACCAAAATCTGCAGCTTGACATTACCAATGAAACGATCGTTCCAACTCGTCAACGCCTTGGCGGTGGCCGCAAGCTTGGCGGCCAGGCGCTTGAAGGGGTTAGCCTCCGCGGCCGTCGACGCCCACGCCGCCTCCACGGTCTCCAGGAAGCCCTCCGCCTTAGGCCAGAAGGCTTCAAAGCGAAAACGCTTGCCCATCGGCAAGTCCGCCGCCAGGTTCAACAAGAGCGGGCAGTGATCCGATGTGGAGGAGCTCAACGCCGAGAGGGTATAAGACGGGAAAGAAGTATCCCAATCCACGGTGGAAAAGACCCGGTCCAACCTTTCCAGGGTCGCACGCTCCCTCTCGTTAGACCACGTGTAGCGCCTCCCATTGAGGTAGAGCTCCTTGAGCTCCAGGTCCCGTAGCACTCGACGGAACTTGCCCATCATGCGACGGTTGAGGTTGGCATTGCTCTTATCCTGAGCATCCACGATGAGATTAAAATCACCCGCCACCGCCCATGGGCCAGGGTGGAGGTCCCTGATGTCCCTAAGCTCTTGTAGGAAGAGCACCTTGTCGGGGTCGCCTTGGGGGCCATACACCCCTGTGAACCACCAGCCACTATCGCCTGCGCCGCCCACTCGCGTTGTAATAGCATTTGGGGAGTAGTGGGGGTTCGATAGGGTGACGGCTACGGATTTCCACGCGAGGAGAATACCACCACGGGTGCCATCCACCGGGAGGAAAAAGAACTGATCGAAGTCCCGACCCACGCATCTATCCACCACTTCCCTAGAGACCACTTGGAGTTTGGTCTCCTAGAAGCAAACCACACTTGCACCCGACAGCAAGACAATCTGATATATAGAGTCACAACGGGCCATAGAGTTCAGCCCCCTTACATTCCACACTAGCCAAGAGACAAAGTCAGACATAGCTAACGAACAACAGCAGCACCACAGATCACTAAACCACTAGATCCTCCTCCACAGCGATCGGAAGTGCCGATGGCAGCCAACCAAAAAGAGCCAAACACGCGGTCAGATCCTCCTCGGACATGGGCTTCTTGAAGTAGCTCAAGTACGCCTCCAGCGCCTCATCGCCGATCACCTCACCCTCACGGGCGATGCCCAGCTGAAGCATAAAGTACCTGCAGCAAACCGGCCGGCCACCCTTCGGGTGCGGCGGATCACGGAGGGCGGAACCCTCTTCTTGCGCGGGCGTTTGGGAGCTGGCTTAGGCAGCAGCGCCGCGCGCTGCTGGCGACAACGGTCGCGAAAGGACGCCAGCCGCATGTCGAGGTCGTCCGATGCTGCGGAAGGTGTTTGCCCCCTGGACAATGACGCAGCAACCAGCGTTGCAGCAGCCTGCGGGCTGGCCACAGCGACATCCAGCGAAGAGCAAGTCCCCAACGTTGCAGCAGCCTGCGGGCTGACCACGTCAGCACCCAGCGTGTTGATCACACCAACTCCAAGCGTAGTAGCAGGAGCGTCATTTCCCAGAACCACATCATCCACGCCTGGGGTAATCTCACCTTCCTCCAGCTCTAAGAGCGCAGCGCCCGGGGCAACGACCTGCGAAAGCTCGACGGTGAAGAAGGAGAGCGGCGAGCCGAAGCCTCCAGAGCCACGCGAGCAGTCCGAGGACGACGGCGAGAGCGGCCCACTAGGGGACAGCGGCCCTCTCGGCGAGCAAGGCTCCTCGTCAATAGCCCAAAGCACGGGACACGCCTTGGGCCAGCGCGGACCCCTGTCCACCTCAAGGAGCGAAGGCGAACTCTCCTCAAGGCTATGGTGCGGCTCACATAGGGGCCGGTTAGCGGAGGCAGCGACATCAGATGGAGAGGCGCTCCTCCCGGAGCTGGAGTTGCTTGCCGGAGCTGGAGAGGCACTCCGCCCGACGCCACCCACAGGCCACCGCACCAAGCTCTGCTCCACACGAGCGGACGCGGGAGCCTCATCCACTTGCTGCTGCTGTCTCAACCCACCGTCGTAATCGTAGTCGATGCCGTCGCGCCGACGCCAGGGCCGAACGGTGGTGGAGAGACCCACCGCCACCCTGCGCTCCGAGCCACCACGCCACCGGCGCGGCGGCGCCTGAGCCGACCCACCTGGCGGGCGCCCACCACCGTCCGGGCCGGGAGGGTATCCACGGGGAGGAATCGCCCCCCCTCATCTCTGGGACGGCCAAAGCCGCCGCTGCCACGGTCGTCGCCGCGATCATCGCCACGATCCACATCCGGGGAGGGGCCGCCCACCACTCCAACCGTGTCCTCGACGCGCATGAGGTGTATCATCGCCTCATGCCCAAGCAAGGCCACCTCCTTAGGTATCAAGGCCTCTACCGGGAGGAGGAGGTCGTCATCCTCATCGCCAAAGCATAGAGGCTCAGCCACCCAGATCTCCTTGGACTTGGGAATCAACTTTGGGTCATCGGTCCACGCCGTGATCCGGAAGCTGCCCATATCCTCCCTGCTCGCCGTCTCCGTGCCAAGGCGCTCCACCCAAGCAGAGGAGCCCAAGATCATCCTGGCCGTGGTCATGTTCGACGCCACCACTGGCACTCCAACCAGCTCCAAGTGCACCCTGAAGCGCATTGTGTGTCTGGTGGCTTGGCGCTGCCGGTTCCACACGCCGAAACGCAAAGAGAAATCGCGCCCATCGAAAGGATCCGCCGCCAACAAGACGTCGCGCTTGGCCCTGGAGTCGAAGACGAACAGCAGGTCAGACGGCCAATATCTGTGCACAGAGACGTGGCCATCCAACGCCGGGAACCGCTCCAGCACCGCCGCCAAAGCCGCAGAGCAGCTCACGGCACGCCTAGTGCCGGACACGAACGCCACCAGCCCCCACTTGAGAGCGTGCTCCGCCTCGTCCACCTCGTGAGAGCGGTAGATGATGCAGCGCTCCCGTGACGGACGCGCAGCACCAATCTCCGCAAGGACATCCCCCGTCCGGCCACCTCCGTTGGCCCTCTGGCCACCCACGACCGAGGCGAGCGCCGCCTCGCGCAGCTCATGTTCTTGCCGCAGCACCCGGGCATACGAGGACTCGCCCTGCTCCTCCGCTGTCCGACCAGCCGGGGCGTTCCGAATGGCGCGCTCCCTGCGCAAGCCGCGCTCAAAGGGCGTCTCCACCTCCACGTCCAGCTCCCGTGCGCGAGATGTCCGTGGCACCGGGCCACCAGCATCCACAGGTCCACGCGCAGCTCCAGCCCCACCCAGGCGGTCCTTGATGGAAGGGCGAGCGTCGGGCGCCGGGTCACGCCCACCCAAGCGCAAGTGAGCCGGCAGCCGATAAGGCGCAGCCGGCGGTGCCTCCGGAGCATGCTCCACCGCCACGGACGTCGAAGGCACAACCCGAGGTGGCGGAGGGGCGGCCTGGGGTGGCGGAGGGGGTGGGGGAGCAACCCGCGGCGGCGGCGGCGGCGCGCCAACAGCCACAGCACCGGGGACGGGCGGGGGCGGGACCGTACATTGCCGCGCCACGTGGTCCTCGCTCTTGCAGTTCAGACAGCGTCGGGGGCCGGTGCAGCACCCGGCCACATGCCCTGGCTCCGCGCAGTTGAAGCAGAGCCCTGCCAGGCCTGCCGGCACGCCCGCCGGCACGGAGAAGGACGGGAGCGGCGGGAGCGGCGCTCGGCGGCGCTGCCGCTTGGGCTGAGGTCCCCTGCGCCCACCAAGGCCGCGCCTTGCACCAGGAAACTCCACGCGCGGCGCCTCCGGCCGCGAAATTGTCGAGGCCAAGCGTCGAGCAGGCTGCGGGCGCTCCACAGCTGAACCACCACCACCAGGCTGAACCACCTCCGGGGAAGCCGCGCGCACAGGGCTGGGCGTGCCGTCCCGGACCACGTCGGAGTAGGAGCGTTGAGAGGAGGATCCGGAAGAGAGGAGGTCCTCCGCCTCATCTTCCTCCACCATGGCGTACCACCGGCGGGAGCCGGAGGGGCCGTCGCCAGCCATCCCGCGGGCGAAGGGGGGAGAGGGGCTCGGGGGAAGAGGCGCCGGGGCCGCGGGGCCGCCGGGCGGAGAGGGGCCGCCGCCGCCGGAGTGGCGAACGGCGGGCGCGCGGGGGGGCGGGAGGGTCGCCCTCGCACTCGCTCCTCGCAGGTTCCACCGTTTTCCTACATGAACAAAGCAGAACCAGTCTTGGTCTACCGGTCTGTCATCCTACAGGTTCTCCGGCTATGGAGTATGGAGGAGATGACCGTTGGGTGAAGAAGACAGCACACGAACAGGCCCCCGAAGTAGGGATCGGTTGTGCATTTGTTTCAGGACACCGTTTTTTATTTCGGTAGAATCCTGCGTGAGTGGGTAGCCTTACACTCCTGTTATGTTTGTTATTGAAGAACACGCAGCTTTCCTTCAGTAACAAGAATTACTAGGCAATGGTGAGTAACAATCTTAGGAAAGAAAGGACAAGGTGAAAACAAAACTGGTGGTTAACACATCACATGAGATTTTTTTTTTTTTGGATCATATGAAACACAATGAAAACCCCCTATCTACATTCACTATGCATGTATAAAAACCCAAAATCAGGAAAAACAGAATAAAGTGAAGTCCATTCGGTAACTGAAAACCCCTAAAAAACATGGGTATCTACAAACACCAACTGGTATGTCCAATGTTCTATACTACATTACCAACTTCAGAATGTTTGCCGCTGTCCTATCAATAAGATATTTTTTTTGACACAACCTATCAATAAGATATTTGCACACAAAGGGAGGAAGGAACTGTGCACACAAACGTATGGGAACCACTCGACGAATTCCACCGCGAACGAAACTGGAACAGAGAGATTTACCAACTTCAGAATGTTTGCCGCTGTCCTATCAATACAGGACACCTAGTCACCTACCTCCTATACTTTCAAATCAGCACGAGCGGGGTCGAGCATACACACACACAACTGTGAGGGGAATTTACACCGCGATCTAAAATCCCTACACGCCTAAGTATGAGGCTTTTTAACGGAACAAAATCGCGAGTACTCCAGGGGTTTGAGAATAAGGGATTCTAGGGGATTACCTCCGTAGACGATTCCTAAGGCCAAAGAGCTAACAGGAGCAGCAACAACTGACACCTAGGATCAACGATGAGGCACAACGGACAAAAGAAAGACCTCAACTTGGGCTCGGTAAGGAGCATTCGTCTGGCGGGGCGACGACAACCAACTGAGAGGACGCCAAACGTTGTGACAGACACGCGCCCGATGACCGATCTCGAGGCATCGAGAGCACCTGAATGGGTCACAGTAAACCGCAGCGCCGTGACCAGGAGCAAGACACCTATAACATCTACCCTTGAGCCAAGCAGGGATAGGAGGGCGAGCAAAAGACAGGCTGGTAGAACCGGGCGGCGAAGGCCACACCGCGACAACACCTCCTTCCAACCAACACAATCGCTCACCACACAATCCACCTCCAGGCCATCAACCGTGATAGCAGCATCAGTGTTGAAGGTCTTGGTGGCCGGTGGCGTCTGGGGCTAGTTCCTCTTCACCATCCTTGTCGACGTTGTCTAGAGCGGACGCCCAAGATGGAGGCCACAACATGGCCGCGAGGGGCGGCGCCCCATTTCCCGCCACACCATCGCCAATAGCAGAACAGGGTACATCAACCCCGCAGCAGGTCTTGGTGACATCCGACGGTTTCTTGGGGGCCAGAACTTCAACGTTGTCCTCATCGTTGTCCTTATCGTCATCAGCAAAGGAGACCCACAAAGCAGGCCGCGGCGAGGCGGAGGGGCCTGACGGAGACAGAGCAACCGGCGGTGCAGTAGGTGGAGTGGAGAGAGCAGGCGCAGCAGAGCCGGGAAGCTGGACGGATGAGGGCGCGGCCTACGGGTTGTACAACGGAGGTGGAGGCGGCAGTTGTACCGGTTGCGTGGCCGAGTCCTCGAGCGCCCGTTGTAGGGCCTCTTCCTCCGCGAGGTCTGGCGGCATGATGTCGGTGGCGTACCGGGGCAGCGACGGATGCACCGGTGGGTCGAACTCCTAGACGAGGACGCCGAGCCTCGCGATCTCGTCGTCCGTCATCTCCTCCGGGTACTGAAACTTCCGTCCCTCCGCCATGGCCAACCGCCATTACTGGAAATTGCACGCGACGTAGTCGTCACTGTCGTCCTTGGCCTCCTCGTTGTGATAGGCCAACGCCTCGTTGTACTCCTCGTCGTCGTCGTCCTGTGCAGGCGTCGGCGGCTGCCGTGTTCAACGAAGAGGCGCCGCTGGATGATCGAAGGGGAAGTCCCTGTCGCCGAGGAAGCCCGCTCTCCTCCTCGGATCCTTCTCGGTCTCGCGCCAGGTGCGCCACGTGTTGGAGTGGACGGCGTACGCAGGATCGGCGTGGAGGTCCGGCGGCAGGTACTGTCGCCTACGCCGGATCTCATCGCTCCTATATGGCTCGCGCGCAGGCACGGACGGGACAGACCGGCGGAGGTAGCTGAGCCGCCAACCGCTAGGCATTTGCACGCCCCCCAGCTTTTGCACGGCATCCAGTTCGCGTGCATGAGCCGCGCCACGTGGACGGGCAGCGGGACCCTGCGCGGCCACAACGCCTTCTTGCTGCCGCTGCCATATGCCTCGAAGCCATTCTTCTTCCTCATGGTGCTGAGGCGGCGCGTGACGGTGGTGGGAGTGAGGGTGTCCGTGCTGTGGGCGATGGCAGGAACGATGCCGGTGGATTATTAAGGGCGGCCGCACGGGAAATGATGCCATTCAAGGCGGCCCAGCCGCCGCCCGCCAGTGCGCGCTCAGAACAGGCCGCCGCGAGATATTAATGGTTAAGGCTGGGTGTAGACACGGAAGTGCTGACCGCGGAAGTGATGCCCTCGATACAGGCTCACTGCCAGGTGGGTCCGGTGGTAAAGCGAGCGGTCACTTGGGCGTCTGTCTGCGTCCGTGCAGCGTCCGCAGAAACGCAAACCTGGCGCATATTTGGGCCGCGTTTGCGTCGCTCCGGACGGCCCTATCACTATGCGTCACCCCGCTGGAGCGGGTACCAGACGTATTTCCGGTCACCGCGGACGCAAACGGTCGCTCAGTGTCCGTTTGCGTCATCCCGTTGGAAATGTGCTGTAGGGTGCAATGTACTGAAGCTAACTTCATTGCAATATCTAGAGAGCACTACAACAGTCGCGCGTCTGAAGGAACAGAAACGGTCAATGTTCATTCTGAAGATTACACATTCTTTGGAGCGATTGCTAATACAACGGCGAATCAGCACAAGGCATTAAAAATTTCTTAATCATGCCATGCAGATAATCTTAATACAGCAGCACCACATAGCATACATCGGAAGCAAACAACAATAGCACCAAGGAGCAGTTGCACTGTCAGCTAGGTCGTGGGTACAGCTCCGCACAGGGACAAGCCTGCGAGAAAAAAAGACAGCGCGATTGCTCCTTTTGCCTTCACCGAGGCAGCGCAAGAGAACGTCTGGTGCAGAGCTGTGTCTGCCAAGTCATGGTTGCTCGGGCGGCCGGAGTTCCGGGGATGGGCCAGCTGCACCGGACGAAATGCAATCCACATTCTTGAAAACACTAAGAAGGCCCTGTTGGAAGAACAGCAAGAGCTCATCGTGGCGGCGGCTGTCCAACCGTAGAAACGAAAATAGAAAAGGTAGTTATTCGTCTATCTTAACGTAAATGAACGTCTCACGGCGGAGAGAAGGATGTCCAAGGCTACCGCCCGTTGGATTATTTTATACTTGTCTCTCTTCCATACTAACAAGTACAGCCTTGGGTAAACACCTCAAGCACTCAGTTTGGCGGTGCCTCACAGAACTATACTACAGTCAAGTAATCCCAAACATTGATAAGCACTCATCTTGAGAATCCTACATCAGTTAATAGATACTGAGAAACAAAACGGCAGCTAGCTATCTACTAGCTGCAAGTTAACAAATCGCCACTCAACTATGTTCCTCGACCTGAAAAACTCCTTTTTCTGATGCTTCTTTCCACATGTGAATTCACCATCACTAGGGTGATAAATCCCATAGCTGCCGTCGCAAATGGAACACTCCTTTTTGAAGCGCTTCAGCGGGTTTTCTGCTAACACGAATGAACAAAAGAATTACGAACGATAAATAAAAGTAAAAGAAGCTAGAACAACCGAATGTATGTAATATAATAAAGTTTCTCTTTTCCAAAAAAAAAAGTGCCGCATGCTTTTCTAGATAGCGGGTAAGTGGAGGAAAACAGTGCAGAACCTTAAGGTTTGGTCTATGCCTAAATAATACAAGTGGTTAGTAGTAGAGTCACTCACCTAGTATGAGGCACGTTTCGACAGAAGGTGTATTAAGGCAGTCGTACTGTATCTCAGCGAAGAAACGCTGTTCGGGGGTTTCGGGTGGAGCACCCTTCCTGCGCGCGAGAAAGTTGACATGGACCCAGATCTTATCTCTGAAACCAACGATTGAAGATTTCAGAGACTTGACAACAGCATACTCTGCACCCTGAAAACATAGATAACATGGATTGAGTCTACAGAATCGCTATCAACAATAATTGATTAAATTTAGAACCAAGCAAGGGTTGCTGAGGAGTGAAACGATCTGTCGTTACCGGATTGATGGAATTGTAGTGGTGGAGGGCGTTGTGGGCATGGGGCCGAGCCATTAAGGCGTCGTGGTCTCTGCACGCAATGTATGCAATTGTTATCATGTCATTATATATCCAACAAACAATACAGATTCAAGCTCGGATGGACTAAAAGAAGAAGAAGAAGAATACTCTTTGGTTGGCATGCGGTCGCGGTGCACAACACAATGCGGATGCGTGCGCTCGTACTCATCCAACGGCGTTTCATGAGAGTAGCCCTGCCCCTTCAGGACAGCTGCGGCGGCGATGACCGAAGAGGCGGCAACAGCAGCGTAGGAGATGGCAGATCCCATTGATGCGATTGAACAATTGAGAAACGGTGCGTGCGAGACAATAATAATATAGGAGAGGCAACGAGGTAGCGTTCAGGTCGGACCCCTTGGAAACAGAGTCCGAATCAGATCGGCAATCCTAACCCAACTTATGCCTTGGATGTAAATCGTATCCCCCGGTGGCTGGTAGAACGAGCGAATGGAGAAGAGTGAAATTGGGGGTGACCAGGTGGATCGTCGCCGGTGAGAGGTAAAAGCGGCTGAGGATGGCCACGCGTGACTGGCGGAGACTGGGTTAGATAGAGAGAGAATAGAGAGGGAAAAGACCCAGCGAGTACCGGTGGAACGGACGAACTCGTAGGGCCGGCCGGCCGGCGTCGATCGGAGCGGCGAGGGTTCGTTCGCAATCCCCACGAGTGAATTGTGTGTTTGGACGAAAGGATAGCTGAACTCTCGCGTCGCGTTGGGCCCGTCCCTCCTTTTATGGGCTTGTGATTCTTGGCAGGAGTGGAGTAGGTCAGCGTAGGATCCAAGTTAGCTTTATCTCCTTCTCGCCGCAGAGCAGCAGTCCGGTTCCGGAACGATATAGAATCGGTCTTCTTCTCGTCGCAGATCAGCAGTCCCGGTTCCGGAACGACCTGAAGCCTACATAAAAAAAAGGTAGGCTGAGCACGTATTGCAAGCACGAACGGCCGCTGCTGCGCGATCGTCAATAGGGTTGGGAATCTCTCATGTTGTCAACGATAAAGATGGAGTCTCTCCAAAAGGTGTTCGCTTCTGGGTAGACCTAGCCGTCTCCGTGGCGACTAGGGTTTTCTTCCTCCACCTCCGGATCCGATCGGGAGTGGAGTTCACCGGCGATCAGAAATAAGTGCCCGTCTGCTCCTCTTCCTGGGATCACGTTTGGTGATCCTGGTTGACAGGCTCTTGGGTTCTCTCGTTTTGCTGGGTGCCCGTATAGGGTTTGGCTGGTTCTCTGGAGCCGCCATGTCTGATCAAAACTCGAGTTCATCACATCAGGCGGAGGGATCAGGATCAAAGAAAGATGAAGCTCTGGATGACATGCTAAAACGTCTAGGGATTGATGAGGACGAGATCGATGATCTTGTTTTCGAGGAAACAAATCTTCCAACGGAAGGCATTAAGTGGTTGGCTATTGCCAGGGTGCACACAACAAATTTCTTCAGCCCGCAGACCTTCGAGCAACACATGCGTGTCGCGTGGAGTCCAGCAAAGGAGGTGAAAATAACAGCTCTTGAACACAATCTTTTTACAATCCAATGTTTTTGCCTTGGTGATTGGTTGAAAATTGAGAAGGGTGGACCGTGGCTCTTCAGGCAGAATGCAGTTATAATTGAACCATATAATGGTCTATCTCCTGTGGATTCAATTGATTTGAATTACTTTGCTGCTTGGGTTCAGATTCATAAATTACCAATTGGGTACAGGGATCATGCTCTTATTAAAAACTTGTTGGAGAAAAAGGTAGGCAAGGTTGAGTCTATCGAATCTGCTATTCCTGGTGTGAATAATTTCGTCAGAGTGAAAGTAAAGGTAGATGTTCGGAAGGTTCTTGCCCGCTTTGTTACTGTGGTCAGAGGGGGCCAACGGGAATTCTACCAACTAAAATACGAAAAGTTCCCTAAATTTTGTGGTGCATGCGACTTCATTGGACATACTCATCTAGAGTGTGGTTCGGGAGAACACGATGAGAACGCTCTCAAGTGGGGTGATTGGCTTAAAGCTGAATGGTCTTCATGGTACGGACGTGGTGGCCAAGGGTCCAGAGGTGGTCGTAATGGCCGTGGAAGGGACCGGGCTGGCATGGGACGGGGAAGAGATATTGGAGGCAGGGGAGCTGCGCCAGCAAGCTGGCGTTTTAATGCCTTGCCTTATAACTCTGGGGTGAGGATACAGGAGGATGATCTCCAGGATACAGGGACAAGTCCAGCTAAAGACAGGGAGATGGAAATTGATCAGTCTGTGCTCAGTGGAGAACTGGGAGCAAAAAGAAGATTACATATGGATGGTAAGCTAGTTAATGGGGGTTCAGAGAAGGACGACCAGAAGGATCAAGAGGACGAAAACTTGCAGGATATGAGTACTGATGTCATACCTGATAACCTGGAGGAAGGAAAATTGGCGTTGTTAACTGATAGGTCGAAGCGAACTAAGAAGGCTGGAGCTGACTCCCCTTCATATGAATCGGCGGGCTCTCGCGAGGAGCCTGTCCGGCAGCAATGAAAATACTCAGTTTGAACTGTCAGGGTCTGGGAAATGACCCGACAGTTCGTGCGCTTTCGAATCTTCGAAGGCGGAAAAATCCTGATTTGTTGTTTCTTTCGGAAACTCATCTTGATAAATACCCGGCTGAATGTCTAAGGAGAAGATTGAAGATGGACTGTCAATTTATTAACCCAAGTAATGGTAGGAGTGGGGGGCTGATTATGTTTTGGAAGAAAGAAATCAAGGTTGTCCCTATTTTCTCAGCGCCCAAATATATTGATGTGCAAATAGTGGAAAGTTCTGACAAAATCTGGAGGCTCACAGGTATTTACGGGGAACCTCGGTGGCAAGATAAATTCAAAACTTGGGAAAAGATCCGAGAGCTAAACCAAAACAATACTCTCCCTTGGCTGATCATTGGAGATTTCAACGAGATATTGTTTTCGCATGAAAAAGAGGGGGGCAACGTTAGACCACAAGGTTTTATGGATGCTTTCCGTGATACTCTGATGGACTGTGGTTTGGAAGATCTTGGGTTCTCTGGCGATATTTTTACCTGGAAAAGAGGTCGTATACGGGAGAGATTGGATAGGGGGGTAGCAACCGGCCCTTGGATGACCATGCACCCGGCTGCTGGTATCCAACACTTAGACTACATTAAATCAGATCATCGGCCAATCTTGCTTGACACTGAGATGCAACCTGGCCAGTCCATTAAACGGACAAAGGTAAAGCGTTTTGAAGCTAGATGGCTGCAGGAGAATGGATTTCGGGAAAAAGTCCAACAAACTTGGAAGTATGTTTCGACGGACTCATCCTCTGACGGAGTCTTGTCGAAGCTGGGCAAGCTCCATGAAGCGTTGCACAAGTGGGATGCTGATATATTACAGAAACCGAATCACACGTTGAAGAAAGCTCAGCAAGATCTAGAGCAAGCAATGCGAGGTCCAATGAATGATGAGAACGATGTGGTTGCAAAGGAAATGGCTGCCCTTATTGATATGCTCCTTGAACAGCAAGAAATATACTGGATGCAACGATCTCGGGCCAACTGGCTAAGGCAAGGTGACCGAAATACAACCTTCTTCCACAATTTTGCAACTGCTCGACGGAAAAAGAATTTTATAAAGAAGCTCAAGAACAATAACGGTGATTGGGTAGAAGGTACTGACATGTTGAAACCTGTTATTCTCGATTATTTTACTAACCTCTTCATGTCTGAAGTGGACAACTTAGATCCAATCATGATGGATAAGGTACAACCGAGAGTCTCTCAAGTGATGAATGAGAGATTACTATCACCTTTTATGCCTGAGGATGTGAAAAAGGCGGCTTTTAGTATTGGTGATTTCAAAGCACCGGGCCCAGATGGACTTCATGCGGTCTTTTACAAAAAGTTTTGGAACATCTGTGGTGAGGAAATCACAAAGGAGGTTTTGCTGGCTCTGAACTCGGGTACTATCCCAGAAGGCTGGAATGACACAACAGTGGTTATGATCCCAAAGACGGATGACCAGGAGTTGGTAACACAATTTCGTCCGATTAGCCTTTGTAACGTTATTTATAAGATTATATCTAAAATGCTCGCAGGTCGACTGAAGGAGATACTGCCAGAGGTCATTTCACCCATGCAAAGCGCTTTTGTCCCTGGGAGATTAATAACTGATAATGTTCTTGTGGCTTATGAAAGTATTCATGCAATTAAAAATAAGAGAGCTGGTGTGAACGGCACATGTGCAGTAAAACTCGATATGCACAAAGCATATGATCGAGTGGAATGGCTCTTTCTGGAAAATATGATGCGAAAGCTGGGATTTGCGGAAAGATGGATTGGCTTAATGATGGCGTGTGTGAGCTCAGTAAGATATCAAATAAGGTTCAATTCTGAAGAGACCGACATGTTTGTTCCAACACGAGGTCTTCGTCAGGGGGATCCCCTCTCCCCATATTTGTTCCTTCTATGTGCGGAGGGGCTGTCTAGTCTTTTGCTGTATGAAGAAGAGGTTGGTGGCATCGATGGTTTAAGGGTGTGCAGAAATGCACCATCAGTCTCACATCTCCTTTTTGCTGATGACTCCCTTATTCTCATGAAAGCGGATATGAACAATGCGACCTCCCTACAGCGGGTTCTAGACACTTATTGTGCAAATTCAGGCCAATTGGTAAGTCTTGCAAAGTCGAGTATTTATTTCTCTCCAAATACAAATGTCATATTAAAAGCTGAGATCTGTGACATGCTACATATTGACAATGAAGCACTTTCTGATAAGTATTTGGGATTGCCGGCTCTCGTGGGAGCGGATCGTAGTGATTGTTTTGAGCACTTCATTGAAAGAATTATTCAAAGAATTAATGGTTGGAAAGAAAAACAACTCTCCATAGGGGGTAAGGAAATCCTTCTAAAAGCGGTGGCACAAGCTATCCCTGTTTACGCCATGTCAGTATTCCTTATTCCCAAAGGAATTTGTAAGAAGATGATGGACGCTATTTCCAAATTTTGGTGGGGCGATGATGAAAACAGTAACAAAATGCACTGGTATGCTTGGTGGAAACTTTGCTACCCTAAGAGAGAAGGAGGTATGGGCTTCCGAGATTTCCATTCCTTCAATTTAGCTATGTTGGCAAAACAAATTTGGAGAATGATCAATGAACCTGAATCTCTTTGTGCGAAAGTTCTGAGAGCAAAGTACTATTCTCATGGTGATATTCTGAAGGCGGGACCCAAAGCTGGTTCCTCTTTTACGTGGCAAAGCATCATTGCGGGCTTGGCTACGTTTAAGAGAGGATATGTGTGGAGGGTCGGTAATGGTGAGAGAATAGATATCTGGCAAGATCCGTGGATCCCCTCTAGCCCAGATAGGAGGATTACTACTCCAAGAGGCACAATTCTGTACTCAAAAGTCAGCGATTTAATTGATCCCGTAATGAGCAATGGGATAATGAGATTCCGATAAGTTTGTTTAACCCTCTGGATGTTACTAGGATCTTACAGATACCACTTCATAATCGGGGATTTGAAGATTTTATAGCTTGGAACCTATCCAAAAATGGGAGATATACTGTCAGATCAGGCTATCATGCGCAATGGAGACACCAGTTTGGTAATCCCGCGGATCATTTACCTCTCCCTGGATCAGCAGCAACAAATCCTGTTTGGAAGTGTTTGTGGCAATTGAAACTCCCTAGTAAGATTAAAATCTTCATGTGGCGTGCTCTGCATGGCATTTTACCCCTAAAAGGTATCCTGGCTAGTAGACACGTCGGAACCACAAGTGAATGTCCTATATGTCAAGAAGATCCCGAAGATATTATTCATTTGCTGTTTAAATGTCCCACGGCAATGGAGCTATGGGAATCCCTCGGTATACAAAACTATATTGATACAAGTTTAGGAGCGAACCAGGGCTCGGCCGTCCTTGAAGATATCCTCAAAAGCAACCATACTGTGCTGCCGGGCTTCAACCTAGGTATGAAGGAGGTTATAGTTACATGTTCATGGTACCTATGGTGGATTCGAAGAAGACGTACACATAATGAGGAGACCCCTCCTATACGAAAGTGTAAAATGTCAATTTTGGCTATTGTGGCTAATGCCGCTAAATCAGCAAGTCCACCAAGAGGAGCCTTGGACAGCAAATGGGAAAGACCACAACCACGTCAGGTTAAGGTCAATGTAGATGCTTCATTTTATGCTGATACATGCATGGGTGCAGTAGGTGCTGTCCTACGTGACTACCAAGGGCAGCTTATTGCGGCATCATGCAAATTTCTCCCGCAAGTGGCTTCGGCGTCGATGGCGGAGGCTCTAGCTATGAAGGAGGGGCTTTCTCTTGCAACTTCTAAAGGTTGCACGGAAGTCATTGCTGAAGCAGATTCTCTAGAAACTATTCAAGCTTGCACGGGACAGGATACTTGGTGGGCCGAATCGGCGGCTATTTATGCGGATTGTGTGGATTTAGCTACGATGATAGATGGTATCAGATTTAACCATTGTCCGAGGGAGGCAAACAAAGCTGCTCATGAGTTAGCTAGAGAGTGTTTTAATAGTAAGATTTCTTGTAATTGGGACGATGAGCCCCCTAGTTTTCTCTTGAGTAGGCTTATAGATGATGTAACCGAATTTTGATTGCAACAGCAAGTACCAGACGCACTCTTTTCCTTACCAGGGTACCTAAGGGGACTGGAAGGTTTTTAATGAGGCGGCTTGCTAGCTTAATATATATTACATTTTCAAAAAAAAAAAGATGGAGTCTCTCCAGGAACCAGGCGCGGCTTCAGGCTGCTACGAATTCTATTTTTTTTTTGCATGAAATCATAGGGCTTTATTTAGAAATAACATTTCCAGCACTATCAGCCTGACAGCTGGTAGCGAGGAAACTGGGAACCAAGTTCCTCCTGTGAACAAGCAAACTTTGCACACAGGTGAGCCGACATATTGGCTGATCTCCTTACATGCTGAATAACAAAATTAGAAAAAGATAAAGCTAGCCCTTCGATATCTAAAAGAACAGGTGCTACCACCGAGCGAGAACCAACGCGCGAGTTCCAGAGATGCACTATCTCCAAGCAATCAACTTCCATTACCACTCGCGAAAAACCCCTTAGCTAAGCAAAGATGAAGCCATCTCTTAGGGACAAAGCCTCCGCGATCATTGGATCAGTAACGCCCGGGTACGGCTTACTCCAAGCTCCAACGAAAGCTGAACGAGTCCTAGCGATCCCTCCTGCTCCACCCATTGCTGAGTCAGGACAGATGCCTGCATCCGTGTTGATTTTAACCCACCCTTCGTCAGGCGGCTGATACGTCTCCAACGTATCTATAATTTCTGATGTTCCATGCTAGTTTTATGACAATACCTACATGTTTTGTTCATACTTTATATCATTTTTATGCATTTTCCGGGACTAACCTATTAACAAGATGCTGAAGTGCCAGTTCCTGTTTTCTGCTGTTTTTGGTTTCAGAAATTCTACACAGGAAATATTCTCGGAATTGGACCCCACGAAGACAGAAGTCAATATTTTACCGAGACGGACCCAGAGAGCCAGAGAAGGGCCAGAGGGGGGCCAAGGGGCCTCCACACCATAGGGGGGCGCGGGTGGACCCCTGGCCGCGCCCAGATATGGGGTGGGCCCCTCGGGACCCCTCCGAGGCTGCCCTTCCGCCTATATATTCTCCCAGAAGAAAAAACCCTAGCAGAATCGGTCTTCCTCCACGAAAAGTTACGTAGCCGCTGCCATCGCGAAGCCAAGCTCGGGGGACAGAAGTCTCTGTTCCGGCACGCCGCCGGGACGGGGAATTTCCCCCGGAGTCATCTCCATCGACACCACCGCCATCTTCATCGCCGTTGCTGTCTCCCATGATGAGGAGGGAGTAGTTCTCCCCGAGGCTGAGGGCTCTACCGGTAGCTATGTGGTTCATCTCTCTCTCCCATGGTGTGATCTTTATGTGATCATGAGCTTTGTAATCTAGTTGAATATGTAGATGTTACTCTTGTCTATTATGCACTCTAGAGGTTACTTTAATATGAACTCCGGATTTACTCTCCACGGTGTAATGGTGACAGTGTGTGCATCGTGTGTGATTCCTTTATGACGTTGTGGAGCTTGTTTACTCCGGCTTGAGGGAGCTCTTGTAGCCCTACACAATGAATGGTGTTTGTTATCCAACAAGAGAGTGTTTAAGAGTAGCATTTATTTATTCAATTATGTGATCATTGTTGAGAGTGTCCACTAGTGAAAGTATGATCCCTATGCCTTGTTTCTAAGCATTGAAACACCGTTTCCAACAAGTTCTGCTACATGTTTGCTTGCTGCCATTTTTATTTCAGATTGCAATTACTACTTATAATCATCCATATTACTTGTATTTCACTATCTCTTCGCCGAACTAGTGCACCTATACATCTGACAAGTGTATTAGGTGTGTTGGGGACACAAGAGACTTCTTGTATCTTAATTGCGGGGTTGCTTGAGAGGAATATCTTTGACCTCTACCTCCCCGAGTTCGATAAACCTTGGGTGATTCACTTAAGGGAAACTTGCTCGCTGTTCTACAAACCTCTGCTCTTGGAGGCCCAACACTCGTCTACGGGAATAGAAGCGTGCGTAGACATCAAGCTATTTTCACGGCGCCGTTGCCGGGGAGGTAAGGTAAAAGGAATTCACATCCTCCGACTACTAAGCTATTTCCTAGCACTGTTGCCGGTGTGTGAGTGCTCGAAGCTATTTCCTTTAGATTCTACAATTATATCTTTTTATTTCTTGTTTTTATTTCACTAGTTAGGCTTAATGGAAAACAACAAAAATATTAGAGATCTTTATAGTATTTATATTGAGTTAGGACATGAGGTGTTTGAAGAGAAAATTAAAAAACCTATGGAACTTTATATGCATGCTAATGGCAATGTTATTAGTATGAATGCTTTGAACACCATTGTTGCTAATGTTATGGAAAATTAAGCTTGGGGAAGCTGGTTTTGAGGAGCATGATATTTTTAGTCCCCAAAGCATGGAGGAGAAAATTTACTTTGATGATACTTTACCTCCTATATATGATGATTACAATGATGACTATCATATTTTCAGTCCACCTACTATTGAGGAGAAAATTAATTATGATTACAATATGCCTCCTATATATGATGATTATGGTGATGAGAATAATAATGATAGCTATCTTATTGAATTTGCTCCCACTACAATTAATAGTAATGACTATGCTTATGTGGAGAGTAATAATTTTATGCATGTAGTTCATGATAAGAATGTTTCATGTGATAGTTATATTGTTGAGTTTGTTCATGATGCTACTGAAAATCTTTATGAGATAGGACACTATGGTTGTAGGGATTTTCATGTTACTAAAACACCTCTCTTTTTGCTTAAAATCTTGAAGTTGCGCTTGTTTTGTTTTCCTATGCTTATTGCATTATGCTTACATGACTTGTTTATTTACAAGATTCCTTTTCATAGGAAGTGGGTTAGACTTAAAAGTGTTTCTTATTTGCTTTTGATACTCTCTTTTGCTTCAACTCTTATTTCTTACGAGAGCATCATTAAAATTACTGAGCCCATTTAACAGCTATAAAGAAAGCACTTCTTGGGAGATAACCCATGTTTTTATTTTGCTACTGTTTTGTTGTGTCTTGGAAGTTGTTACTACTGTAGCAACCTCTCCTTATCATGTTTATTTCGTTTTTGTGCCAAGTAAAGTCTCTAATAGAAAGTTGATGCTAGATTTGGATTTCTGCGCGTAAACAGATTTCTTATCTGTCACGAATTCGCGTTTTTCTCTCTGTAGAAGAGTCAAAAAAATCTGCGAAAATTCATGCGTGATCCTCAGATATGTACGCAACTTTCATTAGTTTGAGTTTTTCCATCTGAGCAAGTTAAGTGCCTCTAAAAAATTCGTCTTTATGGACTGTTCTGTTTTGACAGATTCTGCCTTTTATTTCGCATTGCCTCTACTGTGTTTGAGTGGATTTATTTGCTTCATTAAATTTCAGTAGCCTTGGGTAATGTCCAGAAGTGTTGGTAATGATTGTGTCCTTGCTGAACATGTGAATTTTTGATTATGCACTAACCCCCTAATGAGATTGCTTTGAAGTTTGGTGTGGAGGAAGTTTTCAAGGATCAAGAGAGGAGGATGATATGATATGATCAAGAAGAGTGAAAAGTCTAAGCTTCGGGATGCCCCCGTGGTTCATTCCTGCATATTTCAAGAAGACTCAAGCATCTAAGCTTGGGGATGCCAAAGGCATCCTCTTGTTCATCAATAAACTTATCAGGTCACCTCTAGTGAAACGATATTTTAATTCCGTCGCATCTTATGTGCTTTACTTGGAGCGTGTGTGTGCTTTTATTTTTGTTTTGTTATTTTCATTCTCTGAATAAATCAGATCCTACCATGCTTGGGTGGGAGAGAGACACGCTCTGCTTTTTCATTTGAACACTTGTGTTCTTCGTGTTTCTTTAATATTCATAGCGAAAGCTGAAAGCCTCAGCATTGATTGCTATTTGGTTGGAAACAGAAAATGCTTCATGTGGTAGTTGGTATATTATCTTGAATAATTTGATACTTGGTAATTGTTTTGAGCTCTCAAGTAGATCATGTTTAAGCTTTTGCATCATGTAGTTTAAATCTATTAGTGGAGAACTACCGTAGAGCTTGTTGAAATTTGGTTTGCATGATTGGTCTCTCTAAGGTCTAGATATTTTCTGGTAAAAGTGTTTGAACAACAAGGAAGACAGTGTAGAGTCTTATAATGCTTGCAATATGTTCTTATGTAAGTTTTGTTGTACCGGTCCATACTTGTGTTTGCTTCAAACAACCTTGCTAGCCAAAGTCTTGTACTGAGAGGGAATGCTTCTCGTGCATCCAAAACCTTGAGCCAAAATCTATGCGATTTGTGTCCACCATAACTACCTATTATGTGGTATTTTTCTGCCATTCCAAAGTAAATTTCTTGCGTGCTACCTTTAAAAAAATTCATTCATTGTCTTTGCAATACATAACTCATGGGAAAGTAGCCTAAAAAACTATTATGGTATCTTAGTTCTTATAAGTTGCTTGTTGAGCGGTAACCATGTTATCTGGGGACGCCATCAACCTGTCACACCTTTGTTGAATATCATGTGAGTTGCTATGCATGTTCGTCTTGTCTGAAGTAAGGGAGATTTGCCATGAGTTGAAATGGTTTGAGTATGCATGTTGTTAGAGAAGAACATTGAGCTGCCAACCAAAGCCATGTATCATGGTGGAAGTTTCAGCTTGGACATTAATCCTCAGAATCTCTTATGAGAATATTATTGTTGTTGAATGCTTAAAGCATTAAAAAGAGGAGTCCATTATCTGTTTTCTATGTTGTCCCGGTATGGATGCCCTTAAGTTGAGATCTATCAAAATTGAGAAATCAAATGCGATTTATCTCCTTGGACCTTTGTACAGGTGGCATAGAGGTACCCCTTTGTGACACTTGGTTGAAACATATGTAATGCGATGATAATCCATGGAAATCCGAGCTAATTAGGACAAGGTGCGGGCACTATTAGTATTCGATGCATGAGGCTTGCAACTTATGGGAAGTTTTATACATAACCCATATGAATTATTACCACCGTTGACACAATTGTTTCCATGCTTTCAAAATAAAAAGCTCTAGCACATGAGTAATCCCTGCTTCCCTCTGCGAAGGGCCTTTCTTTTACTTTATGTTGAGTCAGTTTACCTACTTCTTTCTATCTTGGAAGCAAACACTTGTGTCAACTGTGTGCGTTGATTCTTACATGCTTACTTATTGCACTTGTTATATTACTTTATGTTGACAACTATCCATGAGATATACATGTTACAAGTTGAAAGCAATTGCTGAAACTTAATCATCCTTTGTGTTGCTTCAATGCCTTTTACTTTGAATCTATTACTTTATGAGTTAACTCTTATGCAAGACTTTTTGATGCTTGTCTTGAAAGTACTATTCATGAAAAGTTTTTGCTATATGATTCAGTTGTTTAGTCATTATCTTTTTGTTAGCAAACTATAGACCATTGCTTTGAGTCACTTCATTCATCTCATATGCTTTACAATGGTATTGATCAAGATTATGTTGGTAGCATGTCACTTCAGAAATTATTCTTTTTATCGTTTACCTACTCGAGGGCGAGTAGGAACTAAGCTTGGGGATGCTTGATACGTCTCCAACGTATCTATAAATTCTGATGTTCCATGCTAGTTTTATGACAATACCTACATGTTTTGTTCATACTTTATATCATTTTTATGCATTTTCCGGGACTAACCTATTAACAAGATGCCGAAGCGCCAGTTCCTGTTTTCTGCTGTTTTTGGTTTCAGAAATTCTACACAGGAAATATTCTCGAAATTGGACCCGACGAAGACAGAAGTCAATATTTTACCGAGACGGACCCAGAGAGCCAGAGAAGGGCCAGATGGGGGCCAAGGGGCCTCCACACCATAGGGGGGCGCGGGTGGACCCCTGGCCGCGCCCAGATATGGGGTGGGCCCCTCGGGACCCCTCCGACGCCGCCCTTTCGCCTATATATTCTCCCAGAAGTAAAAACCCTAGGAGAATCGGTCTTCCTCCACGAAAAGTTACGTAGCCGCTGCCATCGCGAAGCCAAGTTCGGGGGACAGAAGTCTCTGTTCCGGCACGCCGCCGGGACGGGGAATTGCCCCCGGAGTCATCTCCATCGACACCACCGCCATCTTCATCGCCGTTGCTTGTCTCCCATGATGAGGAGGGAGTAGTTCTCCCCCGAGGCTGAGGGCTCTACCGGTAGCTATGTGGTTCATCTCTCTCTCCCATGGTGTGATCTTTATGTGATCATGAGCTTTGTAATCTAGTTGAATATGTAGACGTTACTCTTTTCTATTATGCACTCTAGAGGTTACTTTAATATGAACTCCGGATTTACTCTCCACGGTGTAATGGTGACAGTGTGTGCATCGTGTGTGATTCCTTTATGACGTTGTGGAGCTTGTTTACTCCGGCTTGAGGGAGCTCTTGTAGCCCTACACAATGAATGGTGTTTGTTATCCAACAAGAGAGTGTTTAAGAGTAACATTTATTTATTCAATTATGTGATCATTGTTGAGAGTGTCCACTAGTGAAAGTATGATCCCTAGGCCTTGTTTCTAAGCATTGAAACACCGTTTCCAACAAGTTCTGCTACATGTTTGCTTGCTGCCATTTTTATTTCAGATTGCAATTACTACTTATAATCATCCATATTACTTGTATTTCACTATCTCTTCGCCGAACTAGTGCACCTATACATCTGACAAGTGTATTAGGTGTGTTGGGGACACAAGAGACTTCTTGTATCTTAATTGCAGGGTTGCTTGAGAGGAATATCTTTGACCTCTACCTCCCTGAGTTCGATAAACCTTGGGTGATTCACTTAAGGGAAACTTGCTGATGTTCTACAAACTTCTGCTCTTGGAGGCCCAACACTGTCTACAGGAATAGAAGCGTGCGTAGACATCAGCGGCCTCCAATCATGACCAGCCAAAATCCGAGCATGCTGCATGGGTCTATCAAGAAGGGCCAGCGCATCTCGAGTCATCTTCACTGACTGAGCTGGATCCCAAGCTCCTTTGTCATGTAGCCTGGGCGCTCCTTGGCTCGCATCGGCTCAACATTTTTGAGGCCGTTTGGTTCCTTGGGCTTACTCGCGTTCTTGCATAGCACGGATTTTAAACCACCCCTAGGACAGGCCTCGGAGGAATGCCCGGTTTGACAGTTTCTCCAGGGCCAGGCCCTGGCGAGACGAAAATCGACAACGCCGTTCGCGCGGGAGCTCCGCCTCGGCATGGCGGGAGAAGCCGAAATCCTAGAGGCATTGCGCAGAAAAGGTAGGGGTAACCTCCCTCTTCGGTTACCCTCTCTATTAGCCCCCTCCTAAATGTTTCCTTCCCCCAAATTTTCACCGGCGGCGGCGGCGACCCAGATCTAGCAGCGCGCATCTCCATTCAGTCTTCGGCGCCGGACCAGGGTCCTCTTCTCCAGCCGCGACGGAGCCTGCGCACATCTGTGGCGGCTTTCGGCCGTGTCCTTCGTCCGCCATGACGGAGGTAAGGGAAACTCCTCTGTTGTACTGTACTGTTAGATTCATGTTGGTAGAACTAGTTGGGTTCGGTAAGACCGTTCGTAATGCATAGATCTTGTTTGGGTAGACCGACCAGCTCCAGCTTGTGCATCACGCCACAACACTCATCATTTGCATACAAGCCTGGATCCTGATGGTGCACAAGAGAGCAATTAGGCATGTTGCTTATCCTCGTGTGAATTACGGTCCTATGTTACAACGAGACCAGGAGATGATTGTCAACCTAAACAACATCTACAACTGCAACGACGTAGAGGCTATCCAGATGCTACGGATGAGAAGATCCCATTTCTATGCACTTGTGAAAACATTCAGGGGTAGAGGACTGCTGACTGATGGCATCCACACCACATTGGAAGAACAAGTCGCAATGTCTCTTCATGTCATCGGTCATAACCAGAGGTTCAAAGTCATCCATAACACATTCAGGCGATCCACAGAGACTATCTCTCGGTACTTCCAGCAGGTGTTGTACGCAATTGGGGATCTCAGAGGTGAAATGATCAAGCCAACATCAATAAACACACCAACCAAGATCAAGAACAGCTACAGGTGGTTTTCCTATTTCAGGGTGAGTACAAAATCATGTTCGTTGTACCTATCAGATATGTGGTACTGTCAGAAACATGACTGTGTGCTATTTTTTTACAGGATTGCATTGGGGCTATTGATGGTACTCATGTCACTGCAAAGGTACCGAGATCAATGTCTGTAGCATTCCGCGGGAGGAAGCACTACACCAGCTAGAACGTGCTAGCAGCTGTGGATTTTGATATGAGGTTCACCTACGTGCTTGCTGGGTGGGAGGGTTCAACTCATGATGCGAGCATCCTGGCCGATAGCTTGTCAAGGCCTGATGGGTTGCAAATCCCTGACGGTAAGTTCTACCTTGGAGATGTTGGATATGCATGCCGGCCTGGAATTCTACCTTCCTTTAGGAAAACAAGGTACCACCTCAACGAGTTCTCTGCATAGCACCGACCTCTGAATGCGAGAGAGTTATTCAATCTCAGACACTCAAGCCTTAGAGTCACCATTTAGAGGTCCTTTGCTGCATTCAAGAACATGTTCAAGGTCCTTGACCAGAAACCGTTCCACACATTTGACACTCAGGTAAAGCTGGTCCTTGCTTGATGCATTTTTCACAACTGGATTCTAGCTTGGGCGAGGATGAGCTCTTCAAAGAGGTTGTCACTTTTAATGAAGTAGAGACCGGCCATGGCGTGGACGCAGGCGACAATGATGCCTAGAAGGTGAAGAGGCAAGAGTGGGCAGACGCAATGTGGGAAGCCAGAGGCAACACCACCATCTGAGAAGAAGTGAAGAAGTGAAGAAGAACCCCCTATGGTCCCCTGTTTTCTCGAACCCCTTTTCAATCCCCGTATGTTGAACGGCCCCATATGATAAACTGCAATTCGTAGTAGCTAGGGCATTCGTAGTAGCTAGGGATGATTTCGTGAACAGCTATGCTTCGTCACTTTGCAACTATCATGAACTATGATTTATGTGTGATGGAAGGTGTGAGCATGGTAAGACTACACGTCGTAGAGAAGAGGGGTAACCTTAGGCATGTCTGGATGGTACCAAACAGGTCTAAAATCATCTCCATCGAGATTTGGGCTTGGCTGCAGGCAAACAAACAAAAAGTCCTTTTTGACCCAGCCGATGCAGCCCGACCTACTAAACAACAGGTCAATTTTGGTCCGTGACTCGTTCTCGACGCGCAAATATACTTGCACCGCTGCGCCAGTGAGGCACGAATCAGACCCAAGCAACCAAACGCGGCCATAAAATCCGTCTCCTTCTTGTCGCAGATCAGCAGTCCCGGTTCCAGAACTACCTGAAGCCTACATAAAAAAAAAGCTGAGCACGTATTGCAAGCACAAACGACCACTGCTGCCTGATAGTCAATAGGGTTGGGAATCTCTCGTGTTGTCGACGATAAAGATGGAGTCTGTGCGGGTGCGGCTTCAGGCTGCTCTGGTGTGCTTGTTAGAATTGTACTAGGAAGTTTGCGGCGTGGCGCACGCCGCGCCCGTGTTGTTACCGTGTGGGAGATGTAGTTTGTGTTTCACAATAGTTTTGTGCATGGTGGATGGTTTTACACACCGCATTGTTGGGTAAGATGGTAAAGCTTAAAAAAATAATTTAGTGTAAAATTGATGTTAGTACAAACTTATTAGATTAGGTTAATAGTATATTTATGTAGCTTCAAAAAAGCAAAACATTGTTGACATGACTTTGCATAAAGCTTTTTTTCTGACATGTTAGTAAATTAGCTTGTGTTAGGTGTACAAAGTCATGTCAGAGTATATAGATGGCTCAAAAGAAATATCAAAAAATGCCAGAGTCACCTACAGAAAACAACATTTACAGCCATTGAGATTAATTAGAAGAACCAAATAAAATCAGAACCAAAAACAAAGAAAAACAGGTCACTTGCCAACTGACAAGGGATTAACTTGTCAATGCCTACAGATTGTAGACTAGGGTTTTGTTAGATGTAGAGGGCAAGTAGATCTCGAAGGTTTCAGCCGAAAAGTACTCGACGAATATGAAAGCTAGGGTTTAGAAAACAATGATTCGATCCTCTCTGCGTCCCTCGACTCCCCCTTATATAGGAGGCGGAGCCGAGGGATTCGTCTTTGTACAAGTTACAAAATCCGGGGAGGTTTCTAACTCATCCCGTAAGATTACAAATAAGACTTTCTATTACAACTCTAGCTTTCCTTAATACTATCTTGGGCTTCCGAATCTTCTTATTCTTCGGGTAATGGGCCTTCAGTAAACCCCGGGTACTATCTTCGGCAGGCCCATTTGGGATGCCTATGTCAGTAGCCCCCGAGATTTTTCTTGAGTCGCAGAATCAGGGAAAATCTCCACTGTTTATTTTTATTCGACAATTCAATTTCTTTACATAAATTTCTATATTGTACAGGGATAATGGTAATTGGGGCTAGTTCATCTGACGGATCAGGTACTAGTTAACTGCTCTAGTGGCAATCCGCAAAAACCTACTTCAAAATCACATCCCTGGACATGATCTCGGGATACTGGTGTAAACTTCGACAGGTGCCGCTTAAGGTCTTACCATTCTATCGAGTCCCAGTCATATTTATCGGGTACCTAACGCGTCCGTTAGGATTTTTCTTCGTATCTGTTGATACGGATAAAAGTAGCAAACCGACGTCAGATACGGCGCCACGCCGCACAGAACGGATCTGGGGTCTTACCTTCGCAAATATTGCGGCATTCGAGAGATTTTTCGCAACTTCGGCGCTCTGAGAATATATTGTCGAGTGCTTATTCGGCTGTTGGAATAGCACATTTTATTGGATGACTTATATTGCTCTCCCGATGGGAGTATATGTAGAGTTATTTTAACTCGAAATATACTCTATTGCTTTTTTGTCTTTCTTCTTTATGATTTCATCGGGTACGCGAACAGCGTTCCCGATGGGAGTAGCCCCCGAGGCTACAGCCAAGGACTTGTGCTTGGTTGTAGGCTCCACGCCTTATGTCGCTATATTCTCTTTTTCTCCCGAAGTTTTAAAATTTCTCGGGTGCGCGAACAGCGCTCCCGATGGGAGTAGCCCCCGAGGCTATGAGCAAATATTTGTATTTGATCATAGGCTCACGCCATTTCTATTTTGTCTTTCTCGAATTTTTCATTTTTCCAAAGTGGCCCCCGAGCATTTGATCAAAAACTTGTATTTGATCAAAGGCTCTCCAATATTTCTTGCTGTCGCCGTTTGTATGAAGCTGTGACGCCGAATTTTTCTCCTGCTAAAGTGACGTCATTGTTGACGATAGCCACGACTGCAGTTCCTGAAATCGCGAGAAGTTCTTTCTCGCTGCCTTACGGGCCCAAATTACGCATCATATTGACACGTCGTACAAGTGGGGGACACACGTCCTCCGCTTTTCCTGGCGCACGCACTGTAACTCCTCCAGGGTGAAATTACTTTTTTACCCCTGTTCTACGTGGACATCATCTGCCGCACACTTTTTCCATCCAACGGTACGCCGCTTCGCCGCACCTCTATATAAGATCCCCTTCTTCTTCCTCGAGCACTTTCGCTCGCGCCGCTCTCCTGCTCTCCTCTGCAAAAATCTCCTCTTGCGCCTCATAGTTCCCTGAGCTCTACTTCCTTCAAGCTGTACTCCTGCGCCATTGTTGATGCCACCGCGTCGTTTGATCAGACACAGCAAGCCGGAATCTTCCATGGCCGCCGCGGATCTTGGGACGGCGGAGTGGGAAAGATCGAAGATTTCCACTCAGGATCTCAACCTCTTGAAGAAACTGGGGATCAGCAAGAAGCCCAAAGCACTTTGCTTCCCTAGCGAAGAAAGCTACCCAACCCCTCCAATGGGGTACCGGGTAAGTTTTGTCGACCATCTCATCCGCGGTTTGTCCGCCCCCATTCATCCTTTCCTCTGTGGATTACTTTTTGTCTACGGTCTTCAACTTCACCACCTCACGCCGAACTCGATCCTCCACATTTCCATTTTCATCACTCTCTGTGAAGCCTTCCTTGGCGTCTCGCCCAATTGGGCGCTATGGAAGCACATTTTCTTTTGTCGCCGCAATGGTTCTCCCAATGTCGCCTATAATATAGGCGGCGTTGTTATTTGTGTTCGCCCCACAGTTGACTACTTCGACGTCAAACTCCCTGACTCCGTTCAAGGGTGGCGTAAAAAGTGGTTGTATATTCAGGAAGAGAACCATGGATGCGCTGAAGACAACATCCCTCCATTTGATGGTGCCAAGAAAATTCTTCGTCGCCGTTCCTGGGATGCAGAGGCCACCGAAGAAGAAAGAGCTTCGACAGAGGCCTTGATGACTCGCATCCATGAGTTGCAAAATACTCGCGGCAAAGAATTGTCGGGTATCCAGATTACGGTGTATTTTCCTAAGAGTAGAGTGCAGCCTCTTCGAGGCTCGCAAATTTCCTCTCCGGAAGTATACTCGGCGACGAAGACGTAGATCGGTCGTCAGCGGATTTGGAAGTTAAGGACTTGGAAAAGCTTGTCCGAAAAATTTCCTCCCTCAGCAAAAAGGATTCTGTCCCTTCTTCTTGCCGCGTAAAACCGTACAGCGCTAACAATGCGCTTCCCAAGTTAAACTTTGTCGATTGATTTATTACTGTCTTGCTATCTTTTTATAACTCCTTTGTTGACATCTTCCCTCATTTTTATATAGAATCATCCAAATCTTGTCTCGCTTCCTCCCCTTCCTGAAGGTGGAGATGTCGAAGAAAGGGCCGTTGTTGCCGATGACAACCAGGAGGCCCCCTCTTTTGTGAATGAACCCGCAGATTCTCGAAAATCTGCGGGATCTGTTGAGAAGGATGCTGCCTCTGAAGGTACTGCATCAGCACAATCTCCTCCTCCTGCTGTTTCTCCAAAGAACAAAAGGAAAAGGAGTGATGTCGAAGATTCCGGGACCTCCAAACCCGAAGAAACTGCTCCTTCACCGCGAAAGGCAGCTTATGATCCATATCTCGAGAGCCTCATCAGTTCGTGAGTTCCCTGTCTCTCTTTTTATTTTTATGCTCGAAGAATTTTGTCTGTCTTGCTTTTTATGCTGCCACCCTTTTACCACAGTGATGATGATGAAGAAACACCAACTTTGGATGTGGCTGCTCGAACGAGTACGTCACATACTCTAGTTGTTTCGGAGCCGCCAGTTGAAGGAGAAGAATCCTCGCCTCCTCAACAAAACGTCGGCGCTTCTACTCCTCCTTCAAGCCCCCTTGTCCCTTCGCCAAAAAGGGCAAGGACTGAAACAATTCCGGAACCTACTCTCCAATCGAGTAGCTCTTCTAACCCTCTCTTGGATGATGTAAGTTCTTGTCACTGTCTGTACTTCCTCTGTTTGCTTCTGTATGCCATTATATTTTCCTCATACCGAAATTTTCTTTCTTTGTCCCTTTCTTTTCTTAACAGCCCATGATCAAAGAGCTTATTCGTATCGGTGCCCAATTCATTGGGTATCGTGAATATGCCAACAAAACTGAAGGTGATGCCTTGCTGCTTTCTTTTTTGCCATTACTCTGTTACTCCTTTGTTGTCGATATTTTTAACGAAATTTAATCTTTCTTGGCAGAAAAACTGGCGGCTGTCAACGAGCGTGCCAATACACTTGCTCAAAAATTAGAGCAAAGTGAAGAGGCTCGTAAGAAGGCCGAATCGGATGCTTGTTCAAGCTAAAGCGAGGCTGACAAGGCCAAGACTGACGCTGCTGGTGTCGAAGATCTTAGGAAGAGACTTCACACTGCCGAGACTTCGCTGAGCGAGCATATAGCTGCACAATCTGCTCGCGAGGAAGCGATCCTTAAGCGTATAAGGACACAAAATCGCCGCTTTGTCAGTAAGTATCTGAACCACTTCATATCCTTTGTATTTTCTTCTCTGCATTCGTTTGTTACTCAATAAGTTTTTACCTTGGCAGATAGAACAGCTCAAGAATTTGAACTTGAAGATCCTGAGAATGATCCTCTTCTTGACGCCGTTTCATTCCTCGAGTTTCATGGGACAGAAGCGCACGAGGGCATTGATCAAGCTAAAGCGAGGTCGTCGCGGCTCTTCCCCTATTTCTTCCCAAAGAAAGAGGAACCCGCAACTTTCCTTAACCTGGCCAAGTGCTTTAATCCACCAGAGGATCTTGGGCTGAAGATGCGTCAGGAGAATATGAAGGTCGCCGTTGAAAACACTGTTGCCTTGGTTGCCGATAGCCAGCAAACTATCGACTGGGCGAAAGTAGGCGACACGGAGCAGATAGAACAAACAAGATGGCGATCGTTGATCAAGGCAGCCAAGCCTAACACGAAGAAAATCCTGGCCTATCTCGGGATCAGGCCATCTTCGACTCCTAGCTCATCAAAGCCGGAGGTCTAGTTAAATGCTCCTTTGCCTTTTCTTTTTAGCTTACCTCCTTCTTTTGGCATTGTCGCCGTAGTGTTCTTGGCGATAGCTGCTTCAGTAGGTCTCTAGAGGTCCTCCTTTTGTAATAGACATGTATATATTATGGGAATGAATGGAAATCTATCTTTGCTCAATGATTGATGTCGAAATATCTCTTTTTCCAGTTAATTTTTGACAACTATACGCCAGCTCCTGGTCCTTCCGTGGTTTTTCCTTCGCCCCTTTCGAAGAAAACTCCTGTCGCTGTTAATTTTGTCGAAGATTGTGCAAACAAAACTTCGGCAGAAGATTTGAAAGAACTTCAACAACAGCTTCAGTCTTTAAAGAAGCAATCACTTATGCTTATGGAACAGTCTCGGAAATCCTCCGAGAGGGAAAAGGTAGCACTTCAACAAGCTCAAGATGCTATAACCGAGAAGGATGCCGCCGTTCGTTGAAGCTCGCTGCAGCCTACGTCTCGAGAAAATTTTATGCTTCAAGCGCTAACGGATGCCGGTCCGGACATGGCAGGTGTGCTTCGATATCCTTGTCTCTCTTTTTCTTTCTTTTTCCCTTGTCTTCTTGTTGTCCACTAATTTTGCTGAAATAGGTGCCTTTTTGAATGCTTGCCACGGAAGATGAACGTGTTGAAGCTCGTTCCAATGCTCTTCCGAGGCTTGCACGCGATCATGGTTCAAATTTTTGGGGCACACCCGAACGGACTCGCCAAATCGTCGGATTTCAAGATCGTGCGGCTGCGAGGTTCGCGAATTTCTCGACTTTTGTACGAGGACCTTGTCTTTAGTTTACGGGACCATGTTTCCACGTAATAAGATGCCAGAGACGCTTCCCGCTCTGATGGAGAAATTTCGAGATGCTCCTCGGATCCATGGGTTTGTGCGAGCCCAATTAGCTGCTGGCGCAAGGTTTGCCATGATCATGATAAAGATCTGCTACCCAAAATTAGATGTGAGTCAAATTGTTCCAAAGTGTCTGGCGAAGATGGCGAAGAGAAAAAGGAACTTCGGCAAATATGATGGCGTTGTGACTCCTGTTGCCGAAGATATGATGGATGAACTTCTTCGACTAGATGCCGAATTCTTCGTGAAAGGCAGTTATGCGGAACATAGCACTCGTGCTGTAAATAATGAACGGCTGACGATAGATAATATATTGGGTAACTCATGAAGTTTTGTTGCTTCAGGGGTTGTATCTTGTGTGCAGGAGAACATAATCTATATTGTAGAGTTACTATATTTCTGTTTTTCAATGCCAAGCCCCCGGGCGTTATAATGGCGATATTTTTCTCTTTTTTGTAATGCGAGGTTGTCCCAAGGCAAGATAATTTGTATTTGCACGCTATTTTCGCGGGTGCGAACCCTGATATTTTCTTGTTGATTGCTATTTTGCGACGTATTTTTATTTGGCGAGGTACTTTATACCAAGGCGAGATATATATATTGTATCTTCTGGGTAAGAGCCCCCGAGCCTGTCGAAAAAATATATAATTCCACTATCTTTATTATATTGCAGCACCGCGAGCCCGCCTCATTAAAAACCTTTCCCGGCCCCACTCGGTGCCCCGAAAAAGGAAAAGAGTGCGTCTGAAAACTCGCGGGCGTTTCAGTACAATGTATGTTTACAGAGGAGGACTATATTTCGGCTTCTAGGCGTAGAACCGCCTGAGCTGCGCCACGTTCCAGGGGTTTTTCTCGGGAACCCCTGTCTTCTTGTCCTTGATCCTGTATGCTCCTCCGTCGATGACTTCTGTGATGATGTAAGGTCCCAACCATGGCGACTCGAGTTTTTCAGTACGCTCTTGATTGAGCCGCAAAACTAGATCTCCGACTTGGAAGGATCGTGGTCGCAAACGTCGACTATGGTAATTTTTCAGGTCTTGCTGATATTTGGTTACCCTTGTCAATACTTCGTCCCGAGCTTCGTCCAGTGCGTCGACGTCATCTTCCAGTGCTTTCCTGGAAACTTCTTCATTGTACTCTGTGACTCTGGGGGAGTCGTGCTCTATTTCTATCGGCAGTACTGCCTCTGCTCCATGGACCAGGAAGAACGGGGTCTCCTGTGTTGCTGTATTTGGTGTTGTTCGGATGCTCCATAACACGCTTGGTAATTCTTCTGGCCAGGTATGTCGAGCTTTTTCTAGTGGCCCTAACAGGCGCTTCTTGATGCCGTTACAGATGATACCATTGGCTTTCTCGACTTGACCATTGGTTTGAGGATGTGCAACTGACGCGAAGTGCAATTTGATGCCTACCTCTGCACAGTACGCCTTGAACTCCTTCGATGTAAAATTGCTGCCGTTGTCTGTGACGATGTTGTGAGGTACTCCAAATCGAAAAACGATGCCCTTCACGAACTTTATTGCTGATGCTGCATCTGGTGAATTTATCGGCTTTGCTTCTATCCACTTGGTGAATTTGTCGACAGCCACCAACAGGTACTCATATCCTCCTGGCGAAGCTTTGTGCAATTTGCCCACCATATCAAGTCCCCATTGGGCGAAGGGCCACGACAATGGTATTGGCATTAGCTCTGCCGCCGGAGAGTGCGGTTTCGCGGCAAATCTCTGGCACGCGTCGCAAGTTCGTACTATCTCTTTTGCGTCCTCGATTGCTGTCAGCCAGTAGAATCCTGCCCGAAAAACCTTGGCTGCAATAGCTCGACTGCTTGCGTGGTGCCCGCATATTCCTTCGTGTACATCTTTCAGGATGATTCGTCCTTCTTCGGGTGTGACACATCTCTGTAACACTCCCGAAATACTACGCTTATACAACTCCCCTTTGACCACAGTAAAAGCTTTAGATCGCCTAATTATCCGCCTTGCTTCAACTAGATCGTCGGGTATTGTTTTCCTTAGGATGTATGATATGTACGCCTGCATCCACGGAATTTGCACCATCATGACTAGCTCTTGTTCCTCTTCCTCTTCTTCCAGTGATTTTTTGGTGACATCCGAAGTTTTTCCTTCCTTCTCCTTCTTCTTTGTTTTCACTGGCCTTGTTGATGTCTCGCTTATTTCTTCCCAAAACACTCCTGGAGGAATTGCGAGACATTGTGACCCGATGTTTGCAAGGACATCGGCTTCATCATTGCTCAATCTGCTGATGTGGTTTACCTCGCATCCATCAAACAGTTTTTCCAGCTCATTATACATCTCCTTGTATGCTATCATGCTTTCATTGACTGCATCACATTGGTTCATAACTTGTTGTGCTACCAACTGTGAGTCGCCGAAAATTTTCAGTCGGGTTGCACCGCAAGCCTTTGCCATCTTCATCCCATGGATGAGAGCTTCATATTCTGCTTCATTGTTAGATGCATTTGGGAAAGTCATCCGCAAGACATACTTCAGCTTGTCGCCTTCCGGTGATACCAATATCACGCCTGCTCCAGCGCCTTCTAACCTTTTGGACCCGTCAAAGTTCATAGTCCAGGTTCTCGATAAATCTGGAGGCCCCGTATTTTGTAACTCCATCCACTCTGCGATGAAATCCGGTAAGACCTGCGATTTTATTGCCTTTCTTTTTTCATACGTGATGTCCCGAGGGGAAAGTTCTATTCCCCAAAGGGAGACACGACCCGTAGCTTCTGGGTTGTTCAATATATTTGACAAAGGAGCTTCATTGACCACTATTATTGGGTGCGCCGAAAAATAATGTCGCAATTTTCTTGCTGTCGTGAATACTCCATACGCCAGTTTTTGGTATTGAGGGTACCGCTGTTTTGAAGGCGACAGTACTTCACTGATAAAATATACTGGCCTCTGAACTCCATGGAGCTTTCCTTCTTCCTCTCTCTCGACTACCAAAACTGTGCTGACCACTTGGGGTGTGGCTGCAATGTATAGTACGAGAGGCTCTTTCTCGTTAGGCGCTACCAAAATTGGTGGTGTCGAAATTGCGCGCTTGAGGTTCTCGAAGGCCCTATCTGCTTCCTCGTTCCATTGAAATTTCTCTCCTTGTTTGATTAATGCATAGAACGGCAACGCCTTTTCTCCTAGCCTGGCGACGAATCTACTTAAAGCTGCGACTCGCCCTGTCAGCTGTTGTATTTCTTTTAACTTTGTTGGCTTCCTCATAGTTACGATGGCCTGTATTTTTTCGGGATTAGCTTCAATCCCTCTTGCTGATAATAAGAACCCAAGAAGTTCTCCCGCAGGAACGCCAAAGGAGCACTTTGTCGGGTTTAACTTGAGGCAAAACTTGTCAAGGTTGTCGAAGGTTTCCTTTAGATCTTCGATCAATGTTGACCCTTTCTTTGATGTTATCACGACATCATCAATGTAGACTTGGACATTTTTTTCCGATTTGTGTTGCAAGGCACTTCTGCATCATCCGCTGATATGTTGCTCCCGCGTTTTTCAGACCAAAAGGCATTGTTTTGTAGCAAAACACGCCGTAAGGTGTTATGAACGCTGTCTTGGCTTCATCATCTTCTTTTAGCCTGATCTGGTTATAACCAGAGTATGCATCCAAAAAGGAAAGATGTTCACATCCTGCCGTGGAGTCGATGATTTGATCGATCCTTGGGAGGGGAAAGTGATCCTTAGGACAGTGTTTGTTGAGACACGTAAAGTCGACGCACATGCGAAGGACTGTCGTGTGTTTCTTCGGCACCATCACTGGGTTAGCTACCCACGTGGCTTCTGTAGATATCTCTTTGATAAAACCAGCATCTTTGAGTCGATCTATTTCTGATAGCATAGCTCTGCGGTTTGGTTCCGAAAAACGCCGCAAAGGTTGTTTGATTGGTCTTGCGAGAGGATCCAAATTGAGGTGGTGCTCGGAAAGTTCCCTGGGTACTCCTGGCATGTCAGCTGGACACCATGCGAAGATTTTCCAGTGCTCACGGAGGAACTTGACGAGCGCGCTTTCCTATGCGATATCCATGTTTGTTGCAATGGATGTCGTTTTCTTGGGGTCCGTCGGGTGGATCTGCACCTCTTTTGAATCCTTAGCAGTGTTGAAAGTTGGCTCCCTGAGCGGCCTCCCTGTGTCTGGAAAAACATCAAAATCAGTTTGCCTTGGCGCCATATATTCCGCTTGCATCCCGAAGGTTTCTGATAATTGATGAAAATCTCTGTCGCACTTGTCAGCTAACGCAAAGCTTCCTTTGACTGTGATTGGTCCTTTGGGTCCAGGCAACCTCCACAGTAAATACGTGTAATGAGGTACTGCCATAAACCTGGCATACGCTGGTCGTCCCAACAAAGCATGATATTGCGACGGGAAATCCACGACTTCAAACTCCAATTTCTCTATCCTGTAGTTTTCTCGAGTCCCAAACTGTACGTCGAGGTTGATCTTGCCCAGCGGATAACTTGGCTTTTCTGGCGTGATCCCATGGAAGCATGTGTCGGTTGGTGCTAAATTTGCTAGGGATATGTTCATTTACCTTAATGTATCTGCGTACATAAGGTTCAAGCTGCTGCCGCCATCTATGAAAACTCTCGACACGTCGAAGCCAGCAATTACTGCGGGTAAGATGAGTGCAGATTGCCCAGGTCGAGGAACCTGCTGCGGGTGATCTCGCAATTGTGAAGCCGATATCTTGCCCCGACCAATTTAGGTAGTCGACTGTTGGTGGGGGCATCTTTTCTCGCCATGAATACTTGCCGCGAAATTACTTTCTGCGCCCTGTTAGATGGCCTCGCTTTCTGAATCATCAAGACTGCGCCATTAGAATTAGGATCAACGTACGGAGGTGGTTGTGGTGCTGCCGCTATTCTGAGCTGGTGCCGATTTTCGTCTGTAATTGCGGGAGGAGGTGGGAGATGTATCTCACTCCTTGGTCCCTGATGATTTCTATTCGTTGCCTGGGCATTTGCAATTCCTGCGGCTCGCAACATTGCCTGAAAGTTGCGGCAGTCTTTTTGGAGATGTCCTGACTGTCTCTTTCCGTTGTTATCGAGAAAAAAGTGCATCTGACATGGTCCATTCATCATCTCCTCGGGGGACACATAAGGTCTTTGAAACCTTGGTCCATTATTTTGTATGTGACCACGAGAATCACCTCTATTGTCACCTTGTTGTTCATTACTTCTTTGGTAGTCATCTCGACTATTTCCTCCAGGATTTCCTCGGAAGCCAGCCGATATGTGGCCGGGAGTGTCGTTGTTGTAAAACTGGCGGGAAAATCGCCTTCTATTTTGAAAATTTCGACTGCGGTCCTCTTCTGGCGACCTATGTTGCTTGTTATATATTGCGTCTTCTCCATCTGCCCATTTGTTGGCTATCTCCATCAGTGCTGATATTGTCTTGAGGTTGGTTCTCCCTAAGTCCTCGACGAAATCTGCCCGTCGGATTCCTGCCACGAACGCGTCTATTGCCCTCTCGTCAGATATATCTTCTGCCGAGTTTTTGATAATGTTCCACCTCTGTATATATTTTCTCATCGACTCGTCGTGTTTTTGTCGGCACGCCCTCAACTCTTCCAATGACGCAGGTTTCTTGCAGGTGGATCGGAAGTTTCTCACGAAAATATCTTCAAAACTATCCCAGCTGTCGATGGAACCTAGGGGAAGTTTCTTTATCCAAGATCTCGCGGCACCACTCAGGTGGACTTGGATACTTTGCATGGCTGTTGCTCTGGTTCCTCCTACCAGTTTCACCATCTCGAGATAATCGACGAGCCAATCCTCGGGATCCTGCAGACCGTCGAATTTTTTGAAATTCTCGGGTATCTTAAACCCTTTTGGTACTCGAGTTTTTCGGACTCGTCTTGTAAAGCACGGAAGCCCGCACAGATCTTCATCGGCAACTTCTGGTGAATGCCGTTGTTCTCTTCTTTCTTGCCGCGCTCTGTCTACCCTTGCTTGAGCTGCCGTATCTCTTGCCCCACTTGTTGGATCTTGTACTGCAGCAGTAGGTCGTGGACTATTTTGTCTTGCAGTTCCTTCGGGAGGTGTAGCTGTGAATGCTGTTCCCATGACTCCAACTCCAGCCATTGCCATATTGAACAATGGTTCTCTCGGGTCTCCAGGGGGTGGTCTAGACGCTAGGATGTAAGCTTGCGTCGCCATGTATCCTGCTTCTGGCGTTTTCGGGATGATATTTTCCCTTGTATCAATCGACATAAAAGACATGTCGAGATTTTGAATTATGTTGCCCCTCTCTGCTTCAGGTATATTTTGCAGCCGAGATATTGCCCTCCTCCGAGCTTCTCTGTGACTATCTCCCGAAGTTCCTGACTGTTGACTGAGCTCTGCTCGACGCCTGCTTGACGCGGATGCTGCCTCTTTTCTTCTGTTCAAGGATGCTGTCTGTTTGTCCAACTCCCTACTCACACGAGCAAGTTTATATTGATAGGCCTGTAACTCCTCGACAGTGGCGGTGGTGGTCATTGGTTCTGATCCATCCATGGCTCTCGCAGCTCTATCCCACGCTGCTTGCGGAAGTTGGACTCTTTCGCGAGGTGAGGTCCCGACATATTTGGTGCCTAAGCCTCTTCTGAGATCAGCGGGATCGACGTATGGGTTTTCCAAATCATCGAAAGCCTCTGACGTCTCCGGTTCTGCTCGGCTTGCCTCTTCGATTGCATACACTTGATGATATTTTGAGTATTGATTTTTATCGGGATTGGTGACACCATCATAAAGATTGGCGAAGACCTTTCCTATGGCAACAGATTTGTCGATGAAGTTGAAGCTGTTGCTGCTGTCGGAGTCGCTGCTTATAACGGAGTCCGCAGACGACTCGAAAGATGTGTTGCTGACGATCTTGGCGAGCTTTCCGCTTGCCTTGGTGTCGATGAAGCTTGTCGATGAAAACTCATCGCTACTCGACGAGAAATCAGAATCGTCCGTCGAAAATTCCGGCAAGATCGGAACTTTGAGACGGTAAGATCCTTCTTTATTGACACCAAATCGGAATTCTCCGAACATGATGACGATGGGCTCCTCCAGATAGGCACATGCATCCATACGGGAGGGCGGGTGAGGAATAAAATCGACGAGATCAGTTTTTTCCTGTTTACCTCGATCCATCGCGTTGCTAGCCACCGACGAAGTCGACGATTCTGGACGTGCCATCGAGATCAACTCCTTGCAACCTCTAGATCCCACAGACGGTGCCAATTGACAAGGGATTAACTTGTCAATGCCTACAGATTGTAGACTAGGGTTTTGTTAGATGTAGAGGGCAAGTAGATCTCGAAGGTTTCAGCCGAAAAGTACTCGACGAATATGAAAGCTAGGGTTTAGAAAACAATGATTCGATCCTCTCTGCGTCCCTCGACTCCCCCTTATATAGGAGGCGGAGCCGAGGGATTCGTGCTGTACAAGTTACAAAATCCGGGGAGGTTTCTAACTCATCCCGTAAGATTACAAATAAGACTTTCTATTACAACTCTAGCTTTCCTTAATACTATCTTGGGCTTCCGAATCTTCTTATTCTTCGGGTAATGGGCCTTCAGTAAACCCCGGGTACTATCTTCGACAGGCCCATTTGGGATGCCTATGTCACCAACTAATCATGCATTGGAGCGAGAATGATGGCCATCAAGGTTCTCATATCTTCAAAAAGTATTTTGCCAAAGGGCATTCCATTAGACCATGATACAACGATTCATTTTCACTTCTGCAATCTAAATGATGCTGGAAGGCCAGGAAGGTTAAAAAAATATTATAGAGATATAGTTTTCAACGGGATGCTTTGGCAACTCTAGCCCATATATTTGATCGGTAGGTTAACTGAACGACCTTTTGAAGTACGAGACCGGTTCGCACGGATGGGTTAGGTTAGTGAAATTTGGTCCATCTGTTTTCTTACTGTATTCTCGACTATTTCCTATCCTTTTGAACCTTCTGGAGGCGAAAGCAACAAAAAGAAGAAAGAGGACAAAGCAGAATGAGGCAAGCAACCCAGGGCAGCAGAGTAGTTGCGGCCGCCACACCGGAGCGGAGTTGGAAAATCCGCGGCCGTAGTGGAGGAGCAGAGCAGGAGAAAATCCTGGGCACGGAAGCTGCAAGGGGCCACGGTTTAGGTACCTGGCGCTGCCACCTATTCCTGTTTTTCTATACCACTATATAATGGGCCAGTTTTGAATTGGATCTCAAGCAACAAGTATAGCCGTTGATTTCCTAAATCTAACGGCTGAGAACACTGGGATTCGCGTGAACAGTGCAAAGCAGCTGCCTCCACGATATTCTAGAACCGTCGCCCACCTTCCTCGAGGCAACACGGCAGCGGTCACCGCAGGTGCACGCGCAGGACGAGGCTGGGTTGCGGGCACGACGAGGCCATCACCGGCAGTAGTATGGACGATGGGAACAGCGCCGATGGCTCGAGCGTCAAGCCGGCGGCCTGGTGGTGCGTCGGCGGCGTCGGGCCAGGGCGGGATCATGTTCCTTGCCATCTCGGATTTCGCAGGGTTGAGGAGGTGTGGGGGATTGCTCCACTTCGGATCCCGCCGCCACAGGCTACTCCAACGGCCTCCCTCTCCATCCCACACCGCTGGTATCGTCCGGGCCGCCCCACGCTCTGTTTCACGAGAATCACATGTACGGTTTCTTCGCTGATCTTATCCTTTTTTTTCATCAAACATGGTTCTGTTCTCTGCTGATCACTTAATTGAGGGGCAATCTGGAAAGAATGTGTGGGTGTTTCCCTGATGTTTTCTAGAGCCGTTGTTGGCCAAAGAACAGCGAACCAGAAGCGTTTCCCTCATGTGGTTAGTTCAACGAGCAAAGAGGAAAAACATTGATTCGTTCAATTCTTTTTCTTTCCATGTGTGCCTGGAAGACTCTGAATTACGTGATACATACAGTAACCTGAAATGGCTTTGGGGCGAACATAATTGTTCTCAATTCTTCGTTGGTGAAGCACTGAATTGAATTTGGGAACTACTGAACATTCTCACGTGTAAATCAATGAACAGTGATTTATGTGTTTGTGAGTCAATTGGCAGCTCCCGTCCGGCGTTGGACAAGGTCCTCTTGTGATAACCTGTTCTGCATGTCTTCTTTGCTAGAGTCTCATTTATAATTGCTGGAGTGATATTATACTTTTGTATCCAGTGTTATACTTTTCCCATTATACATTCACTGTAACCAGACGTACCAATTTGAACTGAACATTTTTTTTTGTCTCAGATCAGCACTGGTATATACTTTTGGTATTCCTATATTTTGCTAAATGGTACCGCATCAGCATAAACTGATGAAACATTTCTAACATGCTAGGTAGAGCTTTCTGCTGTATGGATGGTTGATATAGAGTGAATATATAGATTTAATAGTTATCCTCTGTAATTATCCACAAGAAGTGGACATGCCCAGTAATGGAAACTCCTTTCGTATCGGTGTTGATCATTTGCACACTTCAGGAAGATATCATTAGCATGCTACTGGATACACCAAAAAATGATAGCACAACTTTATGAGGATCCTGCTCTTATGAAGTGTTTCAACAATTTTTAGAATTAACAATGTGCTACTTAAGAAATATAAGCTTGCTGGTGATAACTATATTAAATGTGATTTAGTGCTACATCTTGGATTGCTTTCGAAGGCTTTCGGAGTAGATTGCCATACTGATGTTTGGTTAGGTTCTTGTCCTAGCATTGTTGTTTAGGTATTAAACCATGACCGAGTTGTAGCCCCAATTGCTTAACATATTCCACTTTTTTACCCGCAAAAAAAGCATGCAACTTTACATCGTATAATTAGCAACTAGCATGTATATAACTAGATGATACCCCGCGCGTTGCTGCGGTAATTTAAAGAAAAAAATTGTAAACATAAATATTAGTAGAAGAATAGTAAAAGGTGAAGTTTGAGCACATGAAACCATATGGTAAAGAAAATATATTCAGAAAAGCTTATACTTGAAATATTAGCAATATGTGAAGTTGACGCATGGACTATGGAAAGATTATATTAGGCACATATATATTATTTAAATAACTTTACACTCATAAATTTGTCTATACTTAGCAATTTAGCTGCAAGCATTCTGCAATTTCAAAGCTGCCTCCGATGTACACCTGTTACATGGCGAAATATCTCTCACATATATGCCCATCTTCGTGGAAGACTACATAGGTTGCGTTACTTTGCACAACAAACTCAACAGACACCTGAATAATATTTCTGACTTTCCAATTTAATTTGTAATCAAACCGTCCTACGAAAAACAAGAATAAAGAAATACTGCTTGAACTGATGTGGATAAACTTAGTGGTTATTGTCTCGTTTGTTGCCTTGCCTAGAACATGGACATTAATCTTGTTCATAACAAAGTATGCTATTGTAGGAATTACTCTCTGGTAGTCCAACAATTTCCGACCTAACAATTTAGAAATGAAATAATTAGCACAAATTTGATAATCTACATTTTATTTTATTAGGTAAAAATTCCATGAAACAGAAAGAACATGAGAGTATTCCATGAAAAACTCACCTTTTATATTAGTTGGCATAGTCGAGACATCTGAGCTATAACATGGTCTCATATAATAGGGGTTTACTGGATAGGCAAGCAACTGAGTAAATAAAAAAAATGAGGGAGAATGTACCATGACGAGCTAACGAAGGCAAGACCAGTTTAACTGTTTCGTTCTGCTTAATGAACGCTAATTGGACAGATCTTCCATGTTCTTCGATTGGACTTCCTGCTTTGCATGTTCGGCGTCTTCCATCTCCCTCCCTATCACATAAAATCAACGGGTTAGTCTTGGAAAATCAACTGAATGTTAAGAGGAACAAAAACCTCACTGACGCATATGAAACCAGCTATCCACATCTGAATCTTTGAACAACAGTAGGAAAATAAAACAACTTTTTTGAATAACTGAATCATGCAATTTTACAGCCTGCAAAAGTTCCAATGGAGGCAATCTAATACTACCTACATCTGTATCTGGATGTTGTTGGGCTAAGACTGAAATCCAAATATAGGCTGGAGATCGAGGCTAATACATCCAGGGTGAGATGAGTTTGAAGGCCCGGTGATGCATCTGGTCCAACACGTTGGCAGTAAAGCCATGGGAGCGCAACACCAGCAAGCGACGGAATTCAAGGGTGTCGGCTTCAAATTCATCCATCGGTATCAAGCTAAACATGAGGAATGAGGTGGAGATGACAGGAACGGAGCAGCTCTGGTACTTAAAACGCATAGCAGATCCATTAGTTACCCTTGCATTCATTTGGTGAAGAAGATGAATAGAGAATCAATGCGTCACTTTTGCATTTGTCGTGGGTAGATAGTGGAGGAGAGGAAGAGATTTGACAATAAGATGAGAAGACTCTTAAGAAAAGGAAGGAGCGCAGCCTCTAGTGGAACTTTTAAAAAATAATCTGTAAAAAAGAGTGATGATTTGCTGCTAAAAAAATAAACAGACAATTAAAGTAAAACCGATGGAGGTGATGTGGCATGCTTGCAAAAAAATACCTTTAGTGGGTTGCTCCAATTTAAATATTATCTATACCACAATGGTAAAAAAGTAAATAGAAACTTCAAAATAGTAAATCCCAGTTTGACTTGAGGGAAGAGCTACCTAGAAAGCACCAGCCAGAAGCAAAAAAGAAATGCCGACGGTGCTCAATAAAATTGCCTGAAAGCTTGATAACCGGATTCCATCTCGCAATCGAAAACCCATGCGTCCGAAGCAGCCACCACATGCAGCAGCTTTCAATTTCCTCTTCTCCATTGAAAAGGACGACATGGCATAGTTAACGCAATGAAGTGTTGTGTTTGGGATTAACAGACATGTGTGAGTGTTGTGTTTGGGATTAATTAATATATTGTTAACGCAATGCTATTTATAGTGATTAGTAACACATAGGCTGTGAGGTCAATTAAAAAGGACGACATGGCATAGTTGCGTTTGTTGCAAAATAAGTTAGTGGCATGACATGGCATGTTATGATTGGTTGGAGAAGCTTGATGAGGTGGATAGCTTGCATGTTGAGAGAATTATCTTTAGTGGGTAGCTCTAATTTAGATATTATAGATTGGCTTTGAGTTTGTTTAAGAATTTGTAGTTCAAATAAATGTCTGTATTTTTGGTTTAAATGCTTGACCAGATTGATGTCCTCACTGACACTATATTTAGGGTGGCTTTGATTGTGCATGCGCTTTTCGTTGGGAGGCTATTGTAATTGAATAATTTTGTTAAACTGCACTAGACAGAAACAAGTTTATGACGTGCAATGCACGTGTCTCTTACTAGTCTTTATTCACTGGGCACTGGATCTATGGCGGGCGAGGTTTGGCAGTCTTGTTCGTTACCATGGAAGACGGCGGAGGAGGAAGAAACAGAGGGCGTGAGAGGGTGGTGATAGGGAGCGCTTTGTTGGCCATGGCGGGCCACGCAGCGGCCACACCAGCTCGCGCTCTGGCGAAAGGGTGCCCAAGCGTGGGGAAGGAGGGCGGCGACTCGGCATGGGCGGATGTTCGGTGCTTTGTTATTGCAACGCTTGGTTAAAACGGAGGTCTAAGGTGGAACCGGATCAAGGATTGGTAAGCTATTTCTCGCTAAAGCCAGTGTAAGCATTTTAATGGTCCATTCTTCTCTTGAGGGGAAATGAATTTCGGAAAGAAGAGAAGATAAACTTTCTTTTTGCCTTTCAGCCACGGCTTTGATCAGTTAGCTCCATTCGTTAGTGCCCCACCTCCATTGCATCATTCGTAGACTAATAACTAAATGAAATACCAGAGAGGTGAGAAAAGATATAACTATAAAGACTGTAAGGGTACATTGCCCCTATGTGTGGTTTTGGTAATTAATGACAACCCCTATGGACTAATGTTTTCATTGAGTTTATATGAAGGACTATTACATAGGTACTACTTGTATTCCATGTGTTGGATTCAAGTATGGATGCCATGAAGATAAAGGTATACCTTGTGTATTGGCATCAAGATCATCGGTTTGAAGATACATATGTGATATGATCAATAAGAAGAAATGAAGATGGAGTTTTTATGTGGAACTCAATATTAGCCATGCTCTATCTTATGAGAGTATGAGAAGGTACAAGGTTAAGTCGGGCAAGTTCAAGATGAACATCTCAAGTGGATCACATGCTTGAAGCTTGCCGTCCATTTGGTGATAATGGACATGTGAAGATGTGCATCAATAGAGCTTTCCCATCATGGTGTATGGGGGAGCATTTGTGAGTCTTCACGAAACGACGATGATCAAGTGAGGCATTCCGGCTTGAGTGGAGCTTGAAGAGCTATCATCAAGATCAAGCGGGATGCGCAAGGCAAAGGTATGGCCTTGCTAGGTTTTCCTTTTACCGGTCTCAAGGTGGATGTTGGGAGACCGGATTATAGGATAGATAGCCGCACTATTAAGAGGGGCTTTCGGTTGAGTAACTTGATCACATCGTCTTAGGGAGCTCAATCATTTGCATACTTTGCATATCCTTATTGCTTCTTGGTGTTTCTCTATGTGAGGTTCTTGAGCTTGTTGCTAGCTTTACAACAAGCCCAAGTTCATCGAAAACGGAGTTCGCATGCATCTTCTATTGCGTTTTCGAGGTTGGGTGATTTTACCGGTTATTCATGATATAAGGTTCTACCCTTTTATATTCATGATAAAATCCCCTCCTACAGATTCTTGAGTTTGCACTTTTTATAGGATAGCATTTGTCGTTATCTTCCAAACGAAATTAGTTTCATGTCAATCGGAGTTCAGGAGCTCTAGTTATTAAAGGAAAAGGAAAAAGAAAAAAAAGAAAAAAAAAAGGGGAAGGGGCCAGCCGGCCGGACCGGCCCAGCCGCCGGCCGGACCGGCCCAGCCGCCGGCCCACCCGGTCGAAACCGGCCCGGGCGCTAACGCCGACCGGGCGGCGTACTGAGGCGCCCCCGACCTGGTCCGGCCCAGGCACCGGTCGCCGACCGGCCCACCCGGTGCTGGCCCCGGCCGGACCGGCCTCCCCGCCGCTCGGCCCACGCGGCCCGCTCCACTCCGCGCCGCCCACGCGCCGCCCCCGCGCGGCCGCTCGCCCCCACGCGTCGCGCCGCCTGCTGGACCGCATCTCCCCGCGCGGCCCACTCGCCCGCACCGGCTGGGCCGCCTTGCCCGCCGCGCGGCCTGCCTCCCTGTTCGGCCCCAGATCCGGTTCGGCCGGGCTGCTGACCGGCCAGTCCGGCTCCAGCTCCGGTCGGCCGGCCTGTGGGCTGGCTAGGCCGATTTTTCTGGGCGTTTTTCACTGTGCATTTTTCTGTCTTTTCCCCCAACGGTTATTTTGCCCCCTTTGCTATAAATAGCTCTTCTTCCACCTTGAGCTAGTTAGTTCTTCCCATTCTCTCTCCTCCACTGTTGCATTTTGAAGAACTTGCTCTCCCCTTTGATTCCTCCCATAACTCTTGCTATTTCTTGAGGGATCTAAGAGAGGAGATCTAGATCTACACTTCCACCAATCCATTTCTTCTCTAAGTGAGGGGAACTCTTGGGATCTAGATCTTGGAGTCTTTTGTTGACTTTCCCCATTGTTCTTCCTCTCCAATCTCATCCTAGCATTTGTTGTTTGGGTGGGATTTGAGAGTGAAGGATTTGAACACCTCTAGTGTTCTTGCTTAGCATCATTGCATAGTGTTGAGCTCTCCACCACGATTTGTTCGAGTGAGAGACCATGAGCTTGTTACTCTTGGAGGGTGACCTCCTAGTTGGCTTGGCGGTTGGTGCTCCGGTGATCTCTTCAAGAAGATTGTGAAGAGGCTCGGGCTTCTCCTTCGTGGAGCTTGTGAAGTGGTTGTGGAGCTTGCCATCTCCGGAGCGGAGGAAAAGCTTACCATAAGGAAAGGGCCATTATCCTTCGTGGGTGTGGTTCGGAGAATAGGGTGAGCCTTCGTGGCGCGGGAATCCTTCGTGGGACCTCCACTCCTCCAAACGTGACGTACCTTGTTGCAAAGCAAGGGAACACGGGAATACATCCTCGTCTCCGCGTGCCTCGGTTATTTCTATACCCGAGCTCTCTTTCCTTGTGATAGCCATCGTGCTTGAAGTACATATATCTTGTTATCACTTGTGCTACATATATCTTGTGCCTATCTTGCTTAGCTCTAGTTGCTATTGTTACACTTAGTTGAGCTTAGCATATTTAGGGTTTGTGCTTGTAAACTAAATGATAGTTTAATTCCGCATTCTTACAAGACAAATCCGAAAGAGTTTGTAATTGCCTATTCACCCCCCTCTAGGCGACATCTCGATCTTTCAATTGGTATCAGAGCAAGATCTCTCCTTGTTTAAGGCTTCACCGCCTTGAGAGTAAAGATGTCGGCTAGTAATTTAGTGCACAATGACACAATTATCTTTGTTGGCACAAATTATCCTTTGTGGCGAAATTGCTTGCTTTGCAATCTTCGGACCTTGTGTCCAAACATTGAGCAATTTCTAGATGTAGGTTTTTCTCCTCCGATGGATCCTCAAAATCTATCTTTAGAGGATGAGAAAAACTTACATCTTGAAGCTCTAGTATCTAATGAGCTTTTATTCTCTTTGAGACCCGATTTTCGTAGGTTCTTGATATATATAAAGCGAAAGTCGTCTCATGAGATGTGGATCAAGCTTAAAGAAATGTTTGGTGGATCTACTTCTCATTTGGTCGGTGGTGACTCCGAAGAGCTCTCTTCTCCTTCACATCATGAAGAGCTCCAAGTTGCTTCCACCTCCGGTCGTGATGAGTTATCATCTTCTTCCACTTCACCAACATGTAGCAAGACACGAGGTAATGATATGGTGAGTGGTGAGGAAAATTGCAATGTTGATATTGTGCTCAATAGTAATGATTCTTCATCTCTATCCCATTCCAATGCTTCCTCTTTGGACTTAAACACATCTAGCATTGAAAATATTCTACATGCTTGTGTTGATAGTCCTTGCATATCATGTGTAAATTGCGTACATAAATCCCATGATGATATGCTTGCCTTGTCTTGCTCCCATAATCAAAATGCTTCTATTTCCTCTAGTTGTTTGTTGACTAACAATGTAGAGGAAATCGAACACTCTATGGATCAAGACATGTTTTCAAATGAGGATTCAAGAATCTCTTCATCTTCATCCTCCGGTATGCACATGTGCCTTATGGCAAATGGATCAAAGGTATCTCCTACTTTGACTCCTAACACTTCCTCTAATGATGAGAGTGATGATGATGATAATGATGAAGAATATAATATCTTGGTGCATAATATGGCAATGGTATATGCTTCTCTTCATGGTAATAAAGAGGCTCGTGCTAATCTCGAACACTCTATGGATACCTTGAGTAAATATATGGAAACCATAGTGGAGTTGGAGACCCATGTTGAAAATGGGGAAATGAGATTCACTCTCCTCAAACATGAGCTAAAAGATGAGAAGCATACTAATTTTATGCTTACACAAAAAATTGAATCCTATATGCATGAAAATGAGAAAAATGTTGTTGATGCTTGTGCTACTAACTCTACCTCTTGTGAAGCATCTATCTTAAAGGAGAATGTTGAGTTAAGGGCTCAACTTGAGTTGCTAACTAGCAATTATAGGGAATTGGAAGAAAGTCATAAAAAGCTCTCGGGCTCTCATGATGACCTTCTAATTTCCTATGATGGGCTAAAGTTAGCTCATGAGGCTAGTATCACTAAGGTAACATCTTGTGAGCCTCATGTGGACATTAGCACAATCTCTACTACAAATGCTATATTGCCATGTGCTAGTTCTAGTAGTCCATCTAGTCAAACTAGTGATACACCTTGTGTTGGATTACTTGCTTTGCCTTGTTGCTCTAACAATGAAGCTTCTACTTCCTCTAGTACTTGTATTTCTACTAACCATGTAGAGGAAATCAAAGAGCTCGAGGCCCAAGTCATTTCTTTAAAGAAAGACTTGGAAAAGCGTCATGAAGGGAAATCCGCACTTGACAAGATGTTGAGTATGCAACAATCCCCCAATGACAAAAGTGGACTTGGATTCAATTCTAATAACAAGAACAAGTCCAAGAGCAAGAGCAACAAGAAGAAGGGCCAAGACAAAGTCAAGGATCCGGCCAAGTTGGTTTGCTTCAAGTGCAAGGTTGAAGGGCATCATGTTAGATCATGCCCATTGAAGAAGAAGAAGCACTTGAGTGAGAAACAACAAGGGAAACGGTCACAAGGTCAAGGTCAAGCTCAAGCTCATGCTCGACCTCAAGTTGAAGATAGACCACTTCCCAAGAAGAATTAAGACATTGTTCCCCAAGAGAAGAAATCAATAAAGAAGAGAAAGGGGAACACTTGCTACTTATGCCGTGAGAAGGGGCACTTTGCTTCTTCATGTTTAGGTGGTACCTTATCTAACCCTATAATTATTGATGATGATTATTCTCTAGGGAAGGATAAGGATGGCAATGTGTTTGCCAAGTTTGTTGGAACTCAAAGTGGTCTCAAGAAAAGGACCATTTGGGTTGCCAAGCCTATTATGACTAACCTCTTAGGACCCAACTTGGTTGGGGACCAACAAGCTCAAACGTGATCAATAGGTGCATGTGGAGGTCATTGGAGACTTGGCTAATTCATGAAGATTTAAGGGATCTTCATATATTATATTTTGACCAAGCCAAGTCGTATGGATCATTATCTCTATCTTATATCCAATCTTCCTCCTTGTGGTAACTTATACTTCAACTCTTCATATTTATTGTAAGTTACTTGCCCCTTTGCATGTTTGGTTTTGTATCAAATATGTGTGTGTATGTGTTGTGTCTTACTTACCTATCTTGTGTATTCAAGTATGTTTGTTTGACTCATCATATACTTGTGTATTGTTGTGAGCCTAATGCATCTTGATGACATCTTATTTGGCTCTCTTTAAGTGATTAATGGAACATCCCATTTTGGGGGAGTGATATGCATTGTGCATCTCTCTTTCTCTAAAATGTGTGTACATGGGTACCACCACTTAGTATTGATATTACAAGATTATCTAGTCACTATGTGGTGTGTCATACTCATGAGAAATTCAAATTCTAAATGTCCATTAATCATCTCTAGTCGAATTTTAGTTGCCTCTTGTTTTTAGAAGAAATGACTTATCACATTATGGGGGAGTAATATGTTTTGTACATATCACAAGCCTAGAAAATGTGAACATATGAGGTTATGCCACTTAGTGTTGATACACGTAATTATCTTGATCCTAGGTGGCATGTTTGCTCAAACAAGCTCCACTTGTAGTAAAAAGCTTTTATTGCTCATCTTTTGGTTCTTGTTTGAGTAAGAAATTCTTGGTACGGTTCTTCCTCAAATACATATCTCTATATCATATTTGGGACACCGTTTGCTTCAAGTTATTCTAATCATTGCCGTACGTGATTGTTTGACTAGTTGAAGCTATCAAGAATCTTCATCCGTGCATAGTGCTTAATTCTATATACTTATCCTATGCCTTTTATTATAAAATTGATCCTTACTATCATTGTCAATTCACCACCGGAAATTATTTCCAATATACCCATTGTCTTTGACAATTGATAACCTTGTATGTGGTTGAATTCATGGATCATCTTCACCTTGGATTGCTTCTTATTTACTTATTTTTCCAAGAAATCTTTGTTGCTCCCATGTGTCTTCCTTGTCCCTTTGAAAAACCTTTTGATAAATTCTCTTAATTCATATCAAGTGTTTGGTTTGGAAGACAAACCTTTTCCTTACGGTACATTGTGCCATTGTGAAAAGTGTAGAGGGTTTGGTTTATTTGTTTGAACCTTGCTCTTTTGGGAGTTTTGCTATCTCATTCCTTCTTACATGTTTTATTTGCTTAAATGAGATAAAACTTTGAGCATGTTTGCTTTATTTTATCCTTTATGCTCAATGGTTTCTTCTTAGTTCATTTGTTGAACTTTGTTGAACAAATCTTTTGTGATTTGCGTCTTTGATATATTTTGGACAACAAATTTGTTTGTTCACACCTTTATGCCTTCTTCAATTCATTTGGTGTTTTGTCCAAAATATATCTTTTCTTGGATCTTTAAAGTCTTTATGTGTGCTTATATGTAATTTGTTTATATTTGTAGCATGTTTGCCTTCTTTGATCCATTATATAGGGTATACTCCATCAAATCCTAAATGGCTAAGATGTGCATGAAATTCAAATTTCATCTAAATATGCACATATTTATATGGAGTGTGTCCTATATATTGTGGTTAGTCTAACCATGTTGGACCCAATGAGTTTGGGGACCAAGATGTACTTGAATGTTGTTTTAGGTACATTGGAGATGCAATGGAGGCTTGTCTCATCTATAAGGAAGGTGTTGTCACCACATGATAATTGGAGTCAAGCTAGGATGATCGATGAAATCTTATCTACTACATCATTCCATTGCTATCTCGGTAACAAGTATCCTATTCATGCATACTCATATAGCATCCAACCTCTTGTAGGTTGCATCTTGGCATGAAATTCTTTATTTCGAAAATATTGCGATTCTTGAAAAATCCTTTTAAAGAAAACTTCTTATTGTACATTTGAGTAATTTGAGAAGATGCATATGATAGGTTATATATATATATCATATTTATGATTCACCTATCACAAATATGCCCTCTAGAAATTTATTGCATATCAATTCCTCAAAGAGCTCTTGTGTACAATATTGATGAAATTGTGAAATAAATCCGTATTTGTGATACTTGTTGCCTCTCTCAAAACGTTCCAACTAGCTTTACTTCCCTTATTGTTAGTTGTGATGTTTTTGAGATTTTCTTGGTTGAAGCTCATTCATATACCACAAGTGTGTAAATTGGAGCCATAGGCTATATATGCTTTTTAAGCAAACATCCTTGGTATATTTTATGACTTCATCTTGGATATCATGTCTTATTTATTTTGTTAACCTCTTGTGTGTGCATGTTCCTTTATGGATCACTATGTCCACTTTAGAAACTTATATACATGAGAGCGTTAATCCATCAACTTGATATCCTTGTTCCTTGCCAACCATCTTTTATCCTTTGTTTCTTAGTGGTGTTGGTAAAGGAGATTTATGAGTGCTTGGTTTATTTGTTTTCCTTCTTGCACTCATATCTCGTAATTGTTGGACTAAAGTTGTTCTTGATAAGCATATTCTCTTTATCTTAGTTGCGTTCTAAATGATATAGAGGGAGTGAGGATTCCATGTTTGTGCATATTGTATTCAAATGCAAACATTATAAATTGTGCACGAACCTTGGGGAGCTTTCTTATTTTATTTAGAGCACTATATCTCTCTTATCATGATATCTTTGTTTGTCCAATTGGATCGTTGATTGCTTGCTTTATTTGTTGAAGCTCACTTCACCATGTTATCTTTATGCAATCTTTGATCCTCAATATAGTTTGACTTCCTTCAAGTATTCATCATTGGATATGTGCACTTGATTCCACTCAAATTATGAGAAGTGCACACTTTGGGGAGGAACTCACATTATATTGGCCTTCTAAAATTTTTACCCATTTTGACAATCGATGCCAATGGGGGAGAAGTTTAGAGGGTTTAAGGGAATGGTTTTATACTTAAGTTTGGTTTGTGCTTAAGTGTTTTGCCTCTCATGCATTCCATATTTATATGTCTTGCATGGTTATATATATATATAGTGGAAACTATCCCAAAGGTTAATCTTGACAATATATGCAATGAATTCATGTTCATCACACGTGCATACATTGTGGGGGAGTTTTCACTATATATATTGGTTCTACTCACATCTCTTGCATTTGTTGTAGTTGTGTGAGTAGAGCCGGTTTTGATATGGGCTAGTAGCTTTGTGTTACTTGACCATATCAAATGCAACCTCTTGTATACAACTTATTCTCGGATAAGTTGAGTACTTGTTTCTAATATTCATTATATAAACCCTCTTATTGTGGTTGTCATCAATTACCAAAATGGGGGAGATTGTAAGGCTACATTGCCCCTATGTGTGGTTTTGGTAATTAATGACAACCCCTATGGACTAATGTTTTCATTGAGTTTATATGAAGGAATATTCCATAGGTACTACTTGTATTCCATGTGTTGGATTCAAGTATGGATGCCATGAAGATAAAGGTATACCTTGTGTATTGGCATCAAGATCATCGGTTTGAAGATACATATGTGATATGATCAAGAAGAAGAAATGAAGATGTAGTTCTTATGTGGAACTCAATATTAGCCATGCTCTATCTTATGAGAGTATGAGAAGGTACAAGGTTAAGTCGGGCAAGTTCAAGATGAGCATCTCAAGTGGATCACATGCTTGAAGCTTGCCGTCCATTTGGTGATAATGGACATGTGAAGATGTGCATCAATAGAGCTTTCCCATCATGGTGTATGGGGGAGCATTTGTGAGTCTTCACGAAGCGACGATGATCAAGTGAGGCATTCCGGCTTGAGTGGAGCTTGAAGAGCTATCATCAAGATCAAGCGGGATGCGCAAGGCAAAGGTATGGCCTTGCTAGGTTTTCCTTTTACCGGTCTCAAGGTGGATGTTGGGAGACCGGATTATAGGATAGATAGCCGCACTATTAAGAGGGGCTTTCGGTTGAGTAACTTGATCACATCGTCTTAGGGAGCTCAATCCTTTGCATACTTTGCATATCCTTATTGCTTCTTGGTGTTTCTCTATGTGAGGTTCTTGAGCTTGTTGCTAGCTTTACAACAAGCCCAAGTTCATCGAAAACGGAGTTCGCATGCATCTTCTATTGCGTTTTCGAGGTTGGGTGATTTTACCGGTTATTCATGATATAAGGTTCTACCCTTTTATATTCATGATAAAATCCCCTCCTACAGATTCTTGAGTTTGCACTTTTTATAGGATAGCATTTGTCGTTATCTTCCAAACGAAATTAGTTTCATGTCAATCGGAGTTCGGGAGCTCTAGTTATTAAAGGAAAAGGAAAAAGAATAAAAAGAAAAAAAAGGGGAAGGGGCCAGCCGGCCGGACCGGCCCAGCCGCCGGCCCACCCGGTCGAAACCGGCCTGGGCGCTGACGCCGACCGGGCGGCGTACTGAGGCGCCCCGACCTGGTCCAGCCCAGGCACCGGTCGCCGACCGGCCCACCCGGTGCTGGCCCCGGCCGGACCGGCCTCCCCGCCGCTCGGCCCACGCGGCCCGCTCCACTCTGCGCCGCCCACGCGCCGCCCCCGCGCGGCCGCTCGCCCCCACGCGTCGCGCCGCCTGCTGGGCCGCATCTCCCCGCGCGGCCCACTCGCCCGCACCGGCTGGGCCGCCTTGCCCGCCGCGCGGCCTGCCTCCCTGTCCGGCCCCAGATCCGGTTCGGCCGGGCTGCTGACCGGCCAGTCCGGCTCCAGCTCCGGTCGACCGGCCTGTGGGCTGGCTGGGCCGATTTTTCTGGGCGTTTTTCATTGTGCATTTTTATGTCTTTTCCCCCAACGGTTATTTTGCCCCCTTTGCTATAAATAGCTCTTCTTCCACCTTGAGCTAGTTAGTTCTTCCCATTCTCTCTCCTCCATTGTTGCATTTTGAAGAACTTGCTCTCCCCTTTGATTCCTCCCATAACTCTTGCTATTTCTTGAGGGATCTAAGAGAGGAGATCTAGATCTACACTTCCACCAATCCATTTCTTCTCTAAGTGAGGGGAACTCTTGGGATCTAGATCTTGGAGTCTTTTGTTGACTTTCCCCATTGTTCTTCCTCTCCAATCTCATCCTAGCATTTGTTGTTTGGGTGGGATTTGAGAGTGAAGGATTTGAACACCTCTAGTGTTCTTGCTTTGTATCATTGCATAGTGTTGAGCTCTCCACCACGATTTGTTCGAGTGAGAGACCGTGAGTTTGTTACTCTTGGAGGGTGACCTCCTAGTTGGCTTGGCGGTTGGTGCTCCGGTGATCTCTTCAAGAAGATTGTGAAGAGGCACGGGCTTCTCCTTCGTGGAGCTTGTGAAGTGGTTGTGGAGCTTGCCATCTCCGGAGCGGAGGAAAAGCTTACCATAAGGAAAGGGCCATTATCCTTCGTGGGTGTGGTTCGGAGAATAGGGTGAGCCTTCGTGGCGCGGGAATCCTTCGTGGGACCTCCACTCCTCCAAACGTGACGTACCTTGTTGCAAAGCAAGGGAACACGGGAATACATCCTCGTCTCCGCGTGCCTCGGTTATTTCTATACCCGAGCTCTCTTTCCTTGTGATAGCCATCGTGTTTGAAGTACATATATCTTGCTATCACTTGTGCTACATATTTCTTGTGCCTATCTTGCTTAGCTCTAGTTGCTATTGTTACACTTAGTTGAGCTTAGCATATTTAGGGTTTGTGCTTGTAAACTAAATGATAGTTTAATTCCGCATTCTTACAAGACAAATCCGAAAGAGTTTGTAATTGCCTATTCACCCCCCCCCTCTAGGCGACATCTCGATCTTTCAAAGACTTATTCGTATTAAGTAAATCTATAGAACCGAATATAGACAATCTGAAGATGTTGTTCTGCCAAGACTTTGGCAGAATATTGGAGACTGGATTGGTAAGGAAATATACCATCAGATGGAGCTGTAGATTAATGTTGGGTAAACCAATAGAACCAAATCGTAGGTAATAGAAATAGTCTTCCGCACTGAACAGCATAGACATCATAAAAGAGAACACTGAGGCTGCGTTCGGTATACAGAAATTTCGCAGAACTTTTAGAGGATCAGTTTCCGCCGCAGTGCATTCGTTTTGGAGGAATCTCGGTGACTTATTCCACCGAAAAGTCATCCAAACCAGTAATTTTTATAAGAATTCAAAAATCCAGTAGAAACTCATGTTCTCACAGAGGCCCAAGGCTAAACACTTGCTCTAGGTGGTCCAGCCGAATAAACAATGCAACTGCATAAAGAGTTGCGAGAGGTCATCACTTTTTAGAAGAACAAAATAATATAATCATAAGTAAGAACATGAATCCCTCCATCGTACTCACGGGTGTCGTTTCCTGCAAATCGAACATGGCATAGGTTTTCTATTAACCTTCAACTCAATTCCTGTGTAGTTATTTATTCCTATGTTTTTCTTCCTCTGAACCGAAGGAGCGTCAATGTGCCACAAAGTAGTATCGGCTGGCAGAAGAACAAATATATAACATAGTAGCATCTCCATCTTAAGTAATTCGCTCTATCCATGACTGCATCAAATGCTATAGCTAACCTAAGCATCAAATACTTTCAGTTCACATCTGTGGATATCACAGGTTAATTCCCTGAGCATAGTCCTGCTTCCGCGATGTTGTTCAAATAACCAGCCCCTATTTTATGCAAAGCATTAAAAATCAAACATTGATTAACTTATAAAAACTTACCGTAGAACATCTAGGTAGAAAACATCTACCGTAGAACATCTAGGTAGAAAGCACTTTCTGAATTAGCTGAAGTACAGAATAAAAGAAAATATGCAGAACAACTTGACATGTGGTTAGAGACTCAGACCTAGATCCTTTTGTTTTCTTAATCCTTCGTACACATACTGTTAACTTTTTATCTTCGTAATTTTATTAATTATTAATAAAATTGCAGAGGGAAAATCTCCCATTATTTTTCCTAATTAAAAGCTATTCAGTTTGGCTGACTTCAAAATAAACACGCGACATCAACTTGTTCTGATGGTTGCCCTTCTCGTTTAATCATATTATTAAGCAAATATATCTTAATGTGGTCATTAATTTATTTAGAGGAACATACAATATCTACCACTAAACCTCATATACATCGACCTATACTATGTTTCGACACATGTTAAAGATAGCTAAATGACAGTGCAGATTATCAGTAAAAATATCTATCGAAAAATCAGTAAAAATATCTATCGAAGGTAGTGGCATAGCTTCTTGAAAGAGCAATATAGAGACACTGGGAAGTTATCATACTCAAAGCATTTTTATTGGATTCATGAACATATGTATAGTGATGCCGCCATTCAAATCCACAATACGCGAAAGCCTAACAGATCAACCCCATGGCACACAGGCTAGGTCTCGCTTACCGGAAAAATCTTAAATGGGTTGTCCATGATCATATTACCTACCACCCACGTCCTTCACAACCATCACAACATGAACTGTACATATATTAGCCCTGCCAAGAATCAAACATGAGTATGTGGTTATGCCAAATGATCAAAAAACAAAAGCCTAGTCGTGTAGCAACTTGTTGAAGAAATGTGAAAGAAAATGAGCGCACCATGTCATCCACCTGGACTTGAAACCTGAGGTCCAGGGACTGAAATCACTTCTTAATGTATTTGTGTGTGATGTTTGGAAACTAACCATAATGTTTTGAACTGATGGAAGCGTTGAATGTTGCAGAATATCTTACTCTCTTGTCTTGGCAGCAAGACGATACCGAAGATATCTGATTTCGTCCTGTCCAGGTACGTTCTAGAATGTATAACTCTTGGGTTGATGGTTATCATCTTAGTCAAATAGCAATGCAAGAAGCAGTACCTAGTCTTTCAGTTAACTGTGAAATCATTAGACATTATTTCAACATCTCGTAGCTACTGAGCCACATAAGAATAGCAGCCAAAAAACACGTCATGATGCTAAACCTGATGGACTGGTTGCTAAACCTGATGGACTGGTTGTAATCGAATAAGCTAGGCTGGTTGGGCACAACATTTAACTATTTTTCTCAAACTGTAATCATGGAGCACCTCATTTGTTTACTGTAGGTATGATGAGGATGCAGAAATTTCTCCTATAAATGTTCAAAGACTACCCTCTCAACCAGGGGGTCTGAGAGGGGCAAACGAATCTGGTTCACCCGTTGGTAAACAACTGAGCCCAATTTTCACCCTGGCCGTTGGATGTGGTCATTTTTTCTTTACCTCTGCCTCCTCGTTTATGGTCAATGACGCGTGGGCCTGTTTCGTGCGGGGCCAGTTGCGAGACGGTAGGGTGCTGTTGCTCCGAGTCAGTCGTTTCTCCTGGCAACGCCCGTGCCTGCGCCCGGGGTGAAAACCCTAGATCGTAAAATATCCGGCCCATTCTCAGCACCGCGTCTCCTCTCTTCCGTCCCTCAACCGCGCCAGCCGCCGCGTCGCTGCCGCCGCCGAGCTCTCTCATGTCGCCAGCGGACGGCAGCCCGGGCCGCCGCAGTCGCGCCTCCCCCCTCGACCTACCCAGCGTCGGCGTGGCGCGTTGCCTCGCCGCCTCGCGCCTCCTCCTCGACGACCCCGAGCCGCCGTCGTCGCGCCTCTCTCCCTCGACCTACCTAGCACCGGAGGTGGAGGAGCAGCGAGGATCGGCGCTGGTACGGAGGTGGAGGAGCATTGAGGAGTGGTGCTGGGACGGAGGTGGAGGAGCAGCGACGGGCGGCGGCTTGGATGGCGCTGGGTGAAGGGGGCTCTGGTGGCAGGCCGACCGGTGTCGGCCGCGCTCCCTCAGCCGTGCCCTCGCTCTTCATCATCTGCCGTCACGCCTCTCTCCCTCGTCCTAGCATGGTACGCGGTTCCCAGGCAGCGTGACACTGGTGAGGCTGGGTTTCTCATGTTCTGGGCGTATTTGCCGTATTCTCTGGTGTATTCTCTTTTTCCTCTCTGGTTCTCAATCCACCTTTAATCAACCTCCCCATTTGTTGTTTGTATGCAGGAAAAGAAGTGCAACAAGTCAGTATTACACGATCCTACACCTGGTTGGTCTTGATTTTTGGTGGATTAGTTCATGCGTAATAGTGCAGAGGTGTAAGGTTGTTGATTGGTTTAGATCTTTTTTTCAGTTGTGATAATTTGCAGCTAACCCAGACAAGCCTGTGATTATTCAAGATACCAAAATCATTAATATGCCAATATCGACCGCTTCTCACTTCATATTGACATCATGTACTGCAGTGCAAGGTATTCTTTGTTCTCCATACATGCTTGCAGCTCCCCCAACCATATGGCGCCAACATAACTGTGCTTTACCTCACACGATTCAGAAATATCAGCACTGTGCGTATATGGTTGTAACTCTGACGTTTGGTATGTTGAAATGAAGTAAACGAGGTAGCTAGAAAACATACGAGGTAACCAAACGAGGTAGCTAGAAAGCATATGGTTGTAACTTGGACGTTTGTTGTTGCATCACCATTTCACAGAACTTGCATTTCTTGTTGGTTTACCAATGTTTCCTTCGTTTTGTTGTTAGGATTACCTCAATGAACTGCCATGTTCTGTACGAAAAGGAAAAGAGGATGAGAGGTGGAGGTGCAGAGGAGGTGGGGGACGGAGGTGGCTGGGGACCGAGGGTGGCAGGAGCCGGTGGCGATTCAGGGTCAAGCGGCATGGGCATCACCGAGATTCGTCCAGGTTTGCATCTCCTTCCCCTTTCTGTCTCTTCCTCTCTGCTCTATGTGGCGTTTGTTTGTTATTAATTCGATTAAGGACATTTGGAATGCTAAGGGTGTCGGTCGTCATCATATAATTGTGGTTGCTGGTTAGTGCCCAATAAGACGGTTTTGTAGTGTGACCGGTGCGTGGATGCAATTGTAATTCTGGATTAGAATTCCGCAGCAAGTGAGTTAGGGGAACATTGCAGTGTTTCGTTGGTGATTGACTTCAGTTTGTTGTAAAGTTCAATAGTAGGTCGCGGCGAACTGATTTTGGACATTTTGGTGACTGGCTGAAGAGTATTACTCCGTATGTTATTGCTCCCATTGGGGTTTTCTAACCTATATACTACATGACTGATGAATTAAACCTGTACAAATGCTCGCCGTGGATTAATGATAATGTTGATGTACAAACCAGCACACCTGAGAACAACACTCTAATACATTTGTGGCCATTCTTGGTTTTATTCTTTTTACTCAGTATGTTATTACAAGGTTCAGGCATGCTTGCCAGATTGTCTTACAACTGACAGTAGGTCAGTCTATAGGTGACCGATGTTTCCTCTTATAACATACAACATCGGTTGGTAAACCACATTTGCATTTTTAAAGGGTGAGTATTTGAACATAGGGTCATTTACAACTTTCAGCCATTTATGAACTTATTAGTTTGCACATTGATCTTCTTTAACACTGGAGCATCTTACTGGAAGTAACTTGTTCATAGCAAGTTTTATGAGTATATTATGGCAGAGGTTAAACCATACTATGACTTACCTTTGAAAATGATTAAAGTTGTCCAGTCACTTTATCATGTTGATCTTCACCATCGCTCCCTGGTAGCCTAGGACTAATTAAAACTTTCATGCTCTGGCAATGGCTTGCCCTATCTGTTTGAACTTGGAACTTCCGTGTGTTATAATAGACTTATGCTTGTCAATTGTGTTGTGTGCTGACGAGCTGTACTATCCTGGCAATCTAAAGGAGACTTATGATGTCATATTTCAGGACATAAAAAGCCCTGATGGGAGGTCCCTTTCTAGCAGTAAGTTCCCGGTTCATCACTGAAATGTTCTCTTTGGAATGTCCTATAATCAGGAACCTCGTTCTTTAATGCATGTATTATATACAGCTGCAGCATCTTCCACGCTTGGCGACGCAGGAGGTTTGAAGGGCAAGCATAGCTGGAAGCAAAAGTAAGAGTTAATGTTCCAATCTTTCCGCCACATCACATAATTTCAGAAGATCGGAAAATTTATCGGCAAATGTCGTTCGTTGTGGCAGGTCCATTGTTACGCTTGCATTGACATTACTAACAAGTTCCCGGGCAATACTGATTGTGTGGTCAAAAAGAGCTGGAAAGTATGAGTATAGTGTCACAACAGCAAATTTTTCTCGTGAGTATTTGAATTATTTTTCTCTTAGTAACAGTTGAGGCAGGAGCTTTTCCTTTTGTTCTCTTGATACCATGATTTTAATTATCTATCTAATTCTTGTTGTCAAGGTGGAAGCTCTGAAATGTCTATTATCACTTGTAGCCCTGTACAGAACATGGAACAGTCAAGGTGTTACAGAAGATAATAGGTGACCATTCTACCATTATGTATTGATTGAATTCGATTATTTACTGTATTTTCAGTACTCTGCAGTCATCAAGTGATATACCTTCTTTATTTTCAGGTTAAGTACCTCACTAGATGAAGTTAGTGTTTATCCTATTCCCGCCGCACTTTACATGGTAAAGAATCTATTGCAGGTATTCCCACTTGTCAAGTTTTTGTGCAATAAAATAATTTTGTATTTGCAACAACAAAAAGCTTGACACATGCTTCTACCCCCTGTCAGTATTACATCTTTGCTTATGTGGATGCACCAGCTTACCAGATCCTGAAGAACCTGAATATTATTAGCACTGGTGTCTTATACCGTATCATTCTAAAGAAGAAGTAAGCTCTACTCACTTAATGTGGCTTGGAAGCTGGGAATAAAGGGATATGATCATCTCTGCTCTTTTTACTACTGTTGCCAACATTTTTTATTGCATCTACTTAGTTTCATTTACTTGTTTTTCTTCTTGCGGAAAGGCACTTTTGTACAAAACTGGTGTAGTATAATTCAACTGCTCACAAACATTTATCATTATGCAGGACACAAACATGAAATGTGATAACCTGTTATTTTTTTAATAAGTTCCTAGCATGAGCTCGCCACTGTAATTCATGTGTTCTTTAAGTGCCTTAAATGTTCATCGATTTCATCTTCATTCTTTACAGAACTCTTCATGACATTTTCTTCCCCAGCAGGCATCACCTGTTTTCCATCGTTTATAGTGATTGTTGAATCTATTTCCATACTGAATGCTTTGTGACCAGGTTAAGTGAAATTCAGTGGGCTGCATTTATTCTTCTATGTGCTGGCTGCACTACTGCTCAGCTTAATCCCTCGTAAGAAACATAAATTTTTAAAAAAATCCACTGCCATTGTTTCATAATTTCTCTAATCAATATGTTCAAGTGTTCAACTAACAGAAATAATATGCCCCTTTCAGATCAGACCATGTTCTTCAAACCCCTCTTCAAGGTTGGATGATGGCAATTGTAAGCATGCAAGAAAAAAAAATCATGATGCCTTCTTTTGGTCAATTTCATCGAGCAATGTTGGAACATGTGGTTGTGCTTATCATGGTCAATAAGGTGGCTGAGGCAAATTAGTAATACAGCAGCTAGATGAGTGGCGTATACTAGATTGTTGCAGTAGGTTAGTATCACCATGTTATTTTGGACAATTTTATATGCTTAGTGAAATATGCTTGCAAGGCGTTGGATGAAAAGGCAAGTGGCCTGCAACTATTCATCGTGGCAGTGCTTGGTGCTCTCGCCCTGGCAAGGTAGGCAATCAACGCCGTCCCTTCTCCTCTTTATTTTTTGATTTTTAGAAGTGGTTTTGTTCTTTCTCTTGTATCTCAGGATGTGATCCTGGCTAAAGAGGTGGCAAAACTTCCTTTTGGTTTCCCCACCACATGTTTGTTGTAATGTCCGACTGGAATTGAAATTTCTTTTGTACATGTAGGTGGCGCCATGTCATCTTCTCTACGAGGTTGTTCAATCGCTTTTCTCACACTATATGTGATGTGTAGATCAAGTGTTCATCATGCGCTACAGCCGGGAAGGAAGGCCGCAACGTGAGTTGATGTGTTCTTTTGATCTTCACCATAGCTGAGCATATGCTCAACACCGCTCGTTTGATTTAATTTCCTCTCTTTGTTTTAGCAATTGAAGCAGGTCTCCAATTGGAGGTGTCATTTGAGTTCTACAAGATCACCTGCTCGATCACCTGCTCTTAGACACAATTGTTTTATTTCTTTGTTGAATTTCTTCTATAGAAATTATGCTGCTTTTAGTTATGCTCATTATTTGTATATATTCAAACATCTTCCACCGGTGCACATCATGTGTACCGACAAAATCTTGGCTGGATTGAACATTGTTGAAGGTGGAATTCTACTAGGATAAAAGTCGGTGAAGTTAAGAGAGGGATAAAAGTTGTAGTTTTTGTGATAGTCATGGGAACCTGGGACATGTTCGCTTAAACTGTTCTGCTGCAGTTTTCTTTGGTATTTGCAGACCTACTTCCAGGTATATGTTAGTCGATTGATTTAATGGTTATGGTAAAGACGAGAAATTTATTTGATATAGGATTTGTGCTCTCTAGAGGGCAATATGGTTTTACGGGAATGGTACTTTTATTATGTAGGCTGATTAACCCCTGCACGAGTGAGGCTCTTTCTCTTTTGGTATGATTCACTAATGCATTTTTATTTATTGACTTGTATAGCTACAAGACACGCCCCAATTGTTGGAGTATGCAAGGAAAGGCACGTGCCTAAGCAAAAAAATATCAGCGTATATATCTGTTTACATGAAGTCATGATATTCCGCATTGTATAAATCTCACCTATTGTATGAGTTAATGAGTTCTGACCTAGATTGACTACCAAATGCTGCAATATTGTTTTTCCAGTAGGATACTGTCCAGTTTTTCCAAATTCAAGGCTGCGATATTGTTTGGTGTGCTCTCGGTGGCGTCTCTGCTATATGGTAATAAAACAGATTTATAGGAGTTGGTTCTCACATGAGAGCAATAAATAGAGTATTTGAGTGTTTCTCTAAAATATACCTTCTGAGTTCATTTAAGATGTTCCTGTATGAAAAGCAATATCATGCACTGGCCTAAAGGTTCTATTTTCTTATGCCTCATTTGTTTTGTTTCGGGGACTGAAAACTGGATGCAAATGGGTATACAGGTCCTTGTATCTGATCCACGGGAACTGCAGAAGATATGTAGGACGTTGTTCATTTTCTCGATATTATACTGATTTTTTTGTGATCTCCCAAAGGAATTTGCAATGCGTGTGCTCTATTGTCATGCTCGGTATAATACTGATTCTTGTGATGGATCCTTTACAATCAGTTTATTTTCTATTTAATACCCTTGGATAATCAGGGTGTTGTCACTTTGACTCTTACATTGTTATCACCATAATATATTTATTGCCACATTTGCTTTGCATGAATAGGTTTACACAGGTTGTGAAGAGGGTCTCTGGTGGCCAGCATTGAGACGTTGCTATGCTTCTGGCTCCACCTCCTTGTGTGAGCTCCTCCTTCCTATCCTTTACCCCTAACTTAATTTCTACCATGCACCTATGGTTCAGATGCTCAGGAGAGTCCTATACTGATTTCATGTTTCTATGTCATTGAAAAATGATATCGTGTTTTCCTTTTGTAATTATTTCATGGGTGCATGCCCTCTCTAGATTTTTTTTCGGAGGACATGTGTACTGCTCTTGGCAATGTCAGCCTTCTCTTGTTGCAAGCCTTGCTTGTTATGTCATAGGATTAGAGTTACCTTCTTGCCCAAGGTTTGCATATGTTTTCTTCTTGGTGTTGCAGCATGGTATAATGGTTGAGTTATGTATTATAATAAACTGAGCATGGATTTGCTTGTTTAGTACTGACAATTTGTTTTCTTCCATGGACTCCTTCGCAAGGCTGAGGACATCGACGATTTATCGATGGCTGAGCACGGCATGTGGCACAGCGGGTGGCGGATGTTGCTTCGCGAGCCCTCTCTTCTTCCACGTGATCAGTACCCTGGCAACACGAAAGAATGGTGGGCGAATTGAGTGTCCGACGCTAGCTCAAGTGACAACAAGCATGATGCACCTGCTGGGAGGGGCTGCCGGAATGCTGGTCAAGATCAGTGCATATCTGGCTTAGGAAGAGACACATTCGGAACGACGACAATCTTTGTCAATGCCTATGAACCATGGTGAGCTTATCCCAATCCCATGCTTAGGAAATGCTCATATTCTACATATAACCACATATTTAACTTTTAACAGGAGGAGGGCGGATGGCGGCGGCGACCAGAGGCGCCGGGCGCGGCCACAGACGGGCCGACGCGGGACGGACCCGCGATGACCGGAGGCGGCGGTGGCGGCGGCGACCAGAGGCGCCGGGCTCCTCTCCAATCTGCAGCTCCTCTCGCTCGATGGGCCAACGTCGGGATGGAGCCGGACGAGGACGGCCGCGGTCGTGGGCTGGAGGAGGTGGAGCAGGAGCACGGAGGAGGGCGGCGGCGACGCCTCGTCCTCTCCTCTTCCGCCGGCCTCGACGTCGTCTTCCGGCACAGCGACAGGAGGCGGCGGCTGGATGCTACGAGGAGGGAAAACATGTGCGGTGGTGGCTGACGGAGGACAGAGGATGGAGGAGGAAGAAGGGATGCGGCGGCTGTGGACCCGTCTCGTCTTCAACCTCTGCGCGCTGCCGTCCCCCTACATGCTCGTCTCCGTCTGGTCCAGGTGAGATAGTGCTCCTCACCAGGTGGGATACTGCTCCTCACCAACTGCACTTGTGACTGATTCTTTTCTTTTCCCATTAGTATTCACATCTAGCTTCCTTTTCCGCTTCTTCCATCTGGATTTCTGATTTCCTTGCTTTGATTTCAAGATGAGGCACAATATTCATGCCCGGAGGCTGGATGCTACCGGGAGGGAAAAATCTTGATCAAATAGAAGAAGGAGAAATTCAACCAAGCCTGACGAGGTACATTGGGTGAGGTTCTGAGATTATTTAGGCAATTTTGAGCCCATCCTCTTGAAGGTTATGCTCTTCTGTTTGTTTGATTCATAAATGGGATACATGTCGACTTGTTAAATCAAAACATAGGTTTAAATGATAGCAGACAGTGTTCATGGTTGATAAAAAAACCCTGCAGTGGTGTGTTTCTGTATCAATCATGCACTGAAAAACATTATTTATCAAATATGATGGCTTGAGGTTTGCTATTGCATAGCAGGATCCATGGTTTGAGCCTTACATCTACTTACATAAAGCCATGGATGCTGATATTAACACATGCCGTTTCCTAGCTCCTGCATATATATATGTTAACCAAATTGTTCTCTCTCTATGCCCATGATTCTTATCTGATTACTAGGGCCTCTAGCTTTATCTTGTTTTCTAATTAGAACATGATACTGCTCTAAATTAGCTCAGGGGTTCATGCTAACTTGTTTTTTCTTGCTGAAGCTACAACCACTTCTGAATTAGCTAACATGAGCAAGCACTGCATTTACTTCATTATTATCATGATGTTCGAACTCTATGAAAAATAAAAAGTATATCACAGTGGTAACATTGATGTTCAAGCTATATCATAGGTGGGCTTGCAATATTTGATCAAATTGTGTCTAGCTATTTTCAATTCTGGACCAAAGGCCCTTCTGAAAATCCAGTGGTTGGGAAGCGTGATCCATTTTCAAAGAACTTCATCATTAATTAAAGTAGGAAATCCAGGCGATACTACATTCATAATTCTGCCATTTATGCTGGCAAGGTATGTTTCTCCTTCATGTGCCCATTATGTATGATGCATTTTTCATTTCATGGATTCTCTTGTGTGTACCCCAATACTCATCATAGATTTGATCACATGGCAATAACAGGAAGGGGTTATTGAAATACCTATTGCAAAGGATGGACCTGAAGCTTGGGTCTTCAGGCTTGTGTTAGCTCAATTTGCACAACGGACAGTGGATAGAGAGGTGGTACCAGAGGTGGCAGGTACCAGGGAGTACTGGTCCTGTAGGTTTGTGCGGCGGATATGAGTGTGGCTTGATAGCCATTGTAATCACTCTGTCTCTCTAAGCTACCATGCTACCACGTTTTAGTTCTGTCCAATGTACTTAACCCTACTTTGCTACCAGTGCCTTCTTGATGAATCTGATGACCAAACAATGTATAAGCTATATCATATAAGCTTCTTCGATCAACCTCATGTACAATAAATTGTATCACCGTGTTGCCTTATTTTTGATTTCATGTAACTCTAAATGTACATGTGAGGGGCTCTATGTGTTAATACATCGTCATCTTCTAAGGGAAGGCTTATGATTTTGGAATGGCTAGCTTCAGCTTTTGTGTCGAGGTGCAACGGGTTAGCTGTCAAATTTAAAGGGATAAGAAATAAGCGTTATAATTGATGTGTATAGCAAGTAAAGATGTAAGTATGGAAATAAATTAATTGTTAAATTATCATCCTATAAATGGTAGCATCCATTGGCATATTAACATGTTTTTGTTGGCACTGATTTAGCCGTTTCTTGCTTTGGAAGCACATGGTTGGTAGTTATGAATTGATTCTGCCATAGCCGTTTCTTGCTTTGGAAGCACGTGACTTCTTATTTCGTTTTGCCCTTGTTAGTATATTTCAGTATAGTTTTTTCTATTTTTGAAAACTGGTTTGGAAATGTACTATGTGTGATAAGGAGTAGACCGGTGGGGATTGAGCAAATTCTTAAAAATTTGACTTTAATATATTTATTTTAGAGAACACACACACCCGTCCTCCTCTCCTCCCGCTCCACCAATTAATCCTTGGTTAGATCCCAGCAAATCTGCAGCGAGGGCGCGGCTTGTCTTGGCACTGCAGCTTCCTAGAGCGGCAGGCGCCTATGCGGCGTAGAGGCACGCAGTGAGTGTCAGGCGCCACCAACGAGAATCAAGCTGGGCAGAGGACTAAGGAGAGATGATTGGGTCGCGTGGTTGAGACACGGTAGAACGAGGGATTGGGACCGGTGAAGTCAGTCCAAGGTGGCCGGGGAGAGAAATTCGCGGGCATAGCCGCAACACATTGGAGAATTGGGTGGGGGACAAGACGAGACCACCGGAGAAGAAAGGGGAAGGTCAGTGACCGGTACACCGTCTACAGACAATTGTGTGACGTGTTTATTCCTTTTAATTTTCAGATAAGCGACAAAACATGTAGACTCTTAGCAATTAGCTTATTTCAACCACAGTAAAGTGTGTGTAAAATTTTAGACGATAGCATGTGGATAGTATCCCGACTCTTTGGTCTTGATAAAATATTTAAGTCTTAGTTTGATTTTTGAAGTGTTTGCTTAGTTGAATGTGCGTGCATTGGTACGGCCTTTATTATTTATGTTGATTTATTTTTAGGGTTTTCAAACAACATCATGTGTTTTCTTAGTTTTTTTTTTTGAAATGTTGAGACTACCTTTTTTTATTTTGACCAAAATTAATGAGATAGTCTTTTAATTTGGTCATATAGAACATGTATAGAAAAAGAAACACAGCTTATTTGATTGTGTATAACCCATTTTCATTTTTTATTTCACTTTCTTTCCTCAAAATTATAGTAACCGCAGAGCATGGAAAACAAAACTTTTGGCTTAAGTATTGACGGTTGCGCCAAGTGACTTATTAGTTGGAAACAAAATAAAATATATTGTTGCAGATAAGTACATATGTCAAACAATCGTAATACTGAATGGCTATTGAGATAAGGCCCGTGCTTCAGTAGTTCTACGTGCCCCGCGACGAGTGCTTCAACCACGTCAAGAAGGCCGACTTCACCTCCTACCTCCTTAAGGCAATCAGCGCCGGCATCCTCCCCCTCGCGACAAGATTGGGAGGAGACGAGCGTAGGCCGAAGGTCGGAGGCCCCACTCAAGGAGACCGTCGGGGCGGCGGCAGCAGCAGCTGTGGCAGGGGCAGGGCATGCGGCGGCGGGCCGAGCGCGAGGTGCGGCAGGAGTTCCTGTTGTGGCTGCCTGCCGTGGCAGACAAACTGCCGGAATTCCTGCCGCGGCAGCCTGCCGCGGCAGAGAAAACGCCGAATTCTCTGCCGCGGCAGAGGACCCTGCTGGGCGAGGCGGTGTCGAGGCGGCGCACTTGTGGCCGGCGCTAGGGTGCGCGGGGCCGGTGCAAGAGCTCGCGTTGGCGGCACGGGCGGCGTGCCGAAGCGGTCGTTGAGTCCGCGCGGCGCAGGAGGCGCAAGCGCGGATGACGAAGCTGCATGCTGAACAGGAAAAACCTTCTCATCAAAGACAACATGTCGCGAGACGAGTATTCTTCCAGTGACAGGGTTAAAGCAGCGGTAACTCCGATGGTTAGAGGGATACCCAAAAAAGACACATGCCATGAAACGAGCACTAAGCTTATGGGAGCGGTGGACGCGATTTTAGGATAACAAAGACAACCGAAGACACGAAGATCAATGTATGAGGGAGGACGACCGTGGAGGCATGTGTACGGAACCTGGGACTTTATGGTTGTACTAGGACAACGATTAAGCAGGTATGTGGCAGCAGCCAGAGCGTCGGCCCAGAGAGGAGCTGGAATGTGAGCCTGGAACATAAGGGTGCGCATAGTATCATTAATGGTACGAATGGCACGCTCGGCTTTACCGTTCTGCTGGGAAGTGCATGAGCATAATAGTCGCAGGGCGGTGCCGTGGGTGGTGAGGAGATTATCAACAGTCTTGTTGAGGAACTCGGAACCGTTATCTGTCTAGAGGGAGCGAATAGTGACACCAAACTGCGTGCGCGTAAGCGAAATTGTTTTCCGAGAGTACGTGGGCAACTTATTAGTTGGGCAACTTATTAAAGCGGCGTCTATTCCTAGAAATTATTTCAAACTTATTAAAACGCCGTGCATAGGTACACTTAAACATTGCGATGAGAGACAAATGTGCAAGTAACGAAATAAGAAATCGCAGCCACTTTCCGGTGATGGCAACTGCATTGCCCAAAGGAAAGTGGAAGAGACATCGAGAGCATTACCCAAATGAGAGTACAAGGGCCGTCGAGGGCGATTCCTCCAACGAAACACGCTGAATACTACTATAGCTCACCATGGGACGGCCATCGAAAGAGCTACACGCTCCCGAGCCTCCAGTATTGAAATAAACAAACGGTTACGATGAGCAACGCGGTAACACGCCCCGTCGGATACTATTGTACTCGATGCAAGAGCTCTGCTCCAACCCTCGGTACTAAAATAAGCCAAACCCTATGGTTAGCCTCCGCCATTTGCGCGATAGCGCAACGGGTATTATTTGAAAGTTATTAAAACGCCGTGCATAGGTACACTTAAACACTGCGATGAAAGACAAATATGCAAGTGATGAAATAAGAAATCGCAGCCACTTAACCATAATACCCGTGATAGCAAGTGGATTACGCAAAGGAAAGTGGAAGAGATATCGAGAGCATTACCCACATGAAAGTACAAGGGTCGTCGAGCAATGCGATAACACGCATGTCGGATACTATTGTACTCGATGGAAGAGCTCTGCTCCAACCTTCGGTACTAAAATAAGCGAAACCCTATGGTTAGCCTCCGTCATTGCGCGATAGCGCAACGGGTCATCTAGTTGAACATAATTTAGGTAGAGCTCTAGCAACTCCCCTCGCCCCCAAACTTTCATCAAGTCATGGCCAAGTAAGATCAATCTAATCTTGATCCATAGGCTTCTTGTTCCATGTATACCATGTGGCATCATTCAGTCTAGGATAAATGTGGTAAACAACTAATAGCTCTTATAATAATCAGCGTCACTATAAGGTACAACTTACTGCTGGCCGCATCATGTTTCTAAAAACCCAAAAATGGAGCATACAGGTTGAGCCGATTGCATGCATTTTATGCACAGGTGATAATGGTCCAACCAAGAAAGAAAATGTTCAGTTAGCGAGAAATGGTGCAATTGTTCTGGCCTCGTCCTGCAACTACAGTCTGCAATGAAAACAGGCTGTAAAACGCTTGCTCTGCTATCACGAAATGAGAAGTCTGCAACTACAGGTAAGCTAGACAATCACCTAGCAAGTTTAAGATTTATGCTTCCACACGAACATTGAAGAGTAAAGCTGGTTGGGTGCAGATGATATTAGCCGAATCAAGATTCTGATATTCAGTTAACAAATGACGATGAATACACTAAAAGGTAAATCTGGTTGGGTACATTGCAGAAAAACCAGAGTAAACATCGATAGATAATTAGTGAGTAGATCAAACTAACTGCATGGATTCTTTTGTAGGCGAGCTGGATCAAGTATTCAAGTGTTTGAATGTCCGGGAAGCACCGGTTGGTCAATGACAATGAATCCCAACTCATACCCATTTTTGTGCTTGATCCTTGTTTTCCCAGATCCGCGAGACACGCACAACAGAATTCCGTTGAGACCCTCGAGATGAGAAATTTTTCACCAAGGTTGTTCGCATTGCTACTCTCTTAGGTTCCCTGCAGCATAGCATATTTTAGTAAGTATTGTTAGACTGACTACCATGAGGCCTAACATTCTAAATCAGTGTCCAGAAACTACTGTGAGACCTAAGAGAAAAGTTGGCGTGATTATACAGAGACATCACACAGCTACTCATCGACAAATAAAGACATAGGTGAGCAAATTATACGTCCATAGTTACTTAATGCTACATCATGTCAAAAATCCTATAGTAGATGGTGGCACATAATCTCATAATATGCATCTTAGGTTAGAGGTAGCTCACCAAGTAGTTGTCGGGAGGGGGAATCTCTGGGTCCTCCATTGGCATTAAAGCACCATATCAAAGTCTTGACATCCACAAATAGAAAGTGCATGATTCAGTAAACCGAGATGTTTCAGCGGAGTATATGACTTCATTCGGGAGCTAAAATTCTAAACAACCTGATTTGTAACCAGCTTTGGAAAGTAACCCAATTGTCGTGACTGAAGGCATAAAACAATGATTTATATCACTTCCTACTCGAATCCTCTTGTGTAGAACTACAAACTGAACCATGAAGTGTATTAGAAAGATCAGGCACAATGAAACATCGAAACGTCATTTGGCGAAATGGTCATAGCACTTCAGACTAAAGTAGAAAGTTTCCAATATTATTGGACATGAGGAATGACATATTCAAGGCAGCAAGATCAAAACTTTGGAGAAATGTCCATACCACATAAATGTGTAAGGAACCAATTAAAAACATCATTCAGCTATAAGCATCAGACTTTCCACTGCACTATCCATGCCTAACAATGAACTTTTTATTCTCTCAAAAAAGAACAATACAGTTTTTATATGCTATGAAGAGAAGCATGCCAATAGTACAACACGGACACAGGCACACAGCTACTACGTGCATTACCACATATGTGCACTAAATATCAGTCAAACATGCATCCTTGCAAATAAGGCAGATTCTTTGCACCATCACAAATTTCTTAATCTTAAAAGGATGCTGATTATACCTTACAATTTTCTTTAGTTGTTTCCTCAGACCGAGAAGACTGGAGCGGGATCCTCCCTTCCTGGTCGGAGGCCAGAGCCATGCAGGGGCACGTCGAGGACGACCCACCTGCATATCTCCACCGGCGTCGCGATTTCCAAGCTCCCAGACAGCAGGCACCAAACGGCCGCCTCACGCCTCTCACCGAGATCTAGAAAGGTGCGGCCAGTAGGTATCCCCAAACCTCGGCTGCGAAGGACCCTTGAGAAAAGAAGCATGTATAGGGTGAAACTCAAGCAGGGAGATACATGGCGGGCAGGGAGATAGAGGAGGGCGCCGGTCTTGAGAAGGAAAAGATCTCCAACATCGTTGTGCGGCCGCTAGAGGCGGTGAACGGGAGGGAGGAGAAAGCCCATCTGTTGGTTGGAGAGAAGAGGAAAAAGGAGAGATTGTCTGGGAGAGAGAGGAGAGGGCACGGGGCAATTCTAGATAGGGGACATGCATATCCAATCCCCAGTAAGCAGTGGCCGGTTGCCTAAAACAATCCCAAGGCCAATAACGCGTGGCAACCGGCAACAGCCAAGGGTGCTATAAGGAAGGTAACCGAGAGGTGGCCGGTAATCGGGGGTTTTTAAAGGGAAAAAAATTAAGAAGTAAATTGCAGTGGACTGGATCCACCGTAACTAACTTGCCATCTACAGTGAAAAAAGGGGACGTGGGAATACTTGATTGGAGAAAAAGAGGCCTTGAATAGTGCCCAAAACGTTCTCCTTTTAGCATATGGGGTCAGCTTTTATATACCTTACAATTTTCTTTAGTTGTTTCCTCAGACCGAGAAGACTGGAGCGGGATCCTCCCTTCCTGGTCGGAGGCCAGAGCCATGCAGGGGCACGTCGAGGACGACCCACCTGCATATCTCCACCGGCGTCACGATTTCCAAGCTCCCAGACAGCAGGCACCAAACGGCCGCCTCACGCCTCTCACCGAGATCTAGAAAGGTGCGGCCAGTAGGTATCCTTAAACCTCGGCTGCGAAGGACCCTTGAGAAAAGAGGCATGTATAGGGTGAAACTCAAGCAGGGAGATACATGGCGGGTAGGGAGATAGAGGAGGGCGCCGGTCTTGAGAAGGAAAAGATCTCCAACATCGTTGTGCGGCCGCTAGAGGCGGTGAACGGGAGGGAGGAGAAAGCCCATCTGTTGGTTGGAGAGAAGAGGAAAAGGGAGAGATTGTCTGGGAGAGAGAGGAGAGGGCACGGGGCAATTCTAGATAGGGGACATGCATATCCAATCCCCAGTAAGCGGTGGCCGGTTGCCTAAAACAATCCCAAGGCCAATAACGCGTGGCAACCGGCAACAGCCAAGGGTGCTATAAGGAAGGTAACCGAGAGGTGGCCGGTAATCAGGGGTTTTTAAAGGAAAAAATTAAGAAGTAAATTGCAGTGGACTGGATCCACCGTAACTAACTTGCCATCTACAGTGAAAAAAGGGGACGTGGCAATACTTGATTAGAGAAAAAGAGGCCTTGAATAGTGCCCAAAACGTTCTCCTTTTAGCATATGGGGTCAGCTTTTATATAGTTAATAATATGGCACGCTGGACTGCGTATAATATTAGGACTCTGAAGCTAAAACCGAATAGGAAATCTTCTCTCTGATTCGGTTACCATAAAAGTTGTTTACATTCCAAACTAGTCACGTACAAATACTTATGGGCCTACAGAAAAATAATACGATACCTTCGCCATGGTGCTTATATCACCAGATAATAATGAGACTTGCAAATCAAACGTGGTGCCACATTATTCCTTTAATACGGCCTTTGTAAAAATACCTTCAACTTAGCACCTGAGCCGATTGCGACGTTCCAGGCATCATCGCCGTAGTTCCACATGTCTGTAAATCTAGCTAGGACTTTCTTATGTATCTTCTATTTCCAGAAAATCCCTGTTGTAATTTTTAAGTAAAATACAAATCAACAACCGAAATCGTTAAAAAAAGGCCGACCTTCACGAAGGGAAGATAACTCGCTCCGCATGCGACAAGTGGCGCGCTATGCTGCCAGAAAATCCCTGGGAAATACTCTCCCTGCTCGCCACGTGTCGCAAGGGGAAGCAAGGTGGGGATGAGTGAGGAGAGAAGAGCTGGGTTGTCTCAGTTTTTCCTTTTTTCATAGATTCGTTTTTTTTTTTAAATTAAATATCTTGAGAACCGTAAGTCCAAATGACGAACCGTTTCCACTTTTGAGATCCTCTCGTCGAGATCTTGAAAACTAGATCCCATGTTGATAGGTTTCGAGAAACTTTTTTTTCGTACTTCCTATACTACTATGGTTGTACTCGTGTTGTGTATCTAACTGTACTCGTGCATGAAGTGATAAGTACTTCTGTTTTGAATGTATTTGGTGCATTTTTTCCCTTTACTCGTGTGAGTAACTGTACCTGTACTCGTTCGTGTGCACGACTGTACCTGTCTTATGTGAACGATTGTACCTGTACTCGCTCGTGTAGGTTACTGTACTTACTCGTGTAGGTGACTGTATCTGTCTCGTGTGAGCGACTGTACCTGTACTCGTTCTTGTGCGCGACTGTACCTGTCTTATGTGGACGACTGTACCTATCTCGTGTGTGCGACTGTACCTGCACTCGTTCGTGTGCGTGACTGTACTCGTGTTGTACACGTAACTGTACTCGTGTGTTGTACGTAGAGGTACTTGTGTATTGTTGTTAATTGTACTCGAGTTATAAGCGAGGTGTACTCGTACTTTTATGTTTGAACATGTGCTCGCGCGTGTTGCTTGTGTTGGCCGGTCGGCCGCACACGGATGCGTGCTTGAGCTTTTTTGGTTTAAGTCCGGATTGATTGTATGCATGTGTTGGCAGGGACGTACTCGTTTCAAACAGAGGTGTTGATCGATAGATGGCTAGTGCAGGAGCGGAGCGGAGTACGTACGTCTACGGCATCCCGGCCAGCGCGCGCGAGATACTCACGCGAGAAGGCCTGCCGCACGCGGAATCTGGCTGGTGCTGCCACGCGTCAAGCCCTCGGGAGCCAACTTCCCTCTGGGAAGGTTGGTCTCTATCTAACGATACCCACAACACCAACAACTGATTAGCTTCATAGACTATCAAATTAATTTGGCCGATTATACAACCCAGCTAGCCAAATTAAGCCATCAACACCTCTTCCTCTCCTCTCTGTAGCATTTCCCCCACGAAGCACCAAAACCTAGAAGCCATGGACGGTGCTGAGATGGCCGACCAAGCACCAGGTAGCAGGATTAAGGATGGAGACCACTGCAGCCTAAGCAGAGGAAGCAGAGCGATTCTCTGGAGGGGAACCACTGCTCTCGGGTTCGCTGGTGGCCGATTCTGTGGACAGCCGTCAGTAGCGGCAAGCGGAAAACACCGTGGTGGACAACCTGATAACCAAGAAATGCGTCCCTGGCGCTGCATTATCGCCATCGCCCCTGGAGCACACCGAGCCTGTCGGCACCCGCTGTCCATACCGACGCTAGAGATGAGAAATTGCGTAGGAGACCAAGTCCATCCCCAACTAATTCGAGATGTTCCAAATCCCCAATCAGTCAGGTAATACATTACACTTCAAGGGCACCAAGAATCTAAATAAAGTTGATTTCGGGTTGCTTGTGTGTTGATCTGCCTCATAGTTGTGAGAGTATAAAATATGGATATAGATAGAAAAGGGGATCTTCAGTCTGGATTAATCATCGTGGTATATGAGCTTTTTGTATGAATACTTTCATACTTATAGTCTGACATCCTATAAATAAACATACATGTAAAGGCAAACACACTTCAGAATTTTAGTACGACCATATGACCATAAACAGGGTTCTGTATATATTTATGTAAATTATACGCTTAGGATGAAACCTTAGATAAGATCCATCGTTTCTATATTAAGAAGAAAAGAACTAGAAGCTGATAAGAAGATTGCTATTAGAGGTGAAAAGGTAATACATAAATGAATGCCTAGCAATGTGAGTTGGAGAATATTTTGATTGGAGAAAGGGATTGTCCAACTTCTATTTTCGTTTGGTATTCATAAGACATTGTTAGAGATCTCCCCAGATTATATTTGGGCCTAGGAACGAACACACACACACACACACACACATGCACTTATGTTCTAGTCATGGCCAATAATGGTAAAAACGTATGCATCAGCTTGTTATGCCAATGATTATAGGCTCAACACCTTGCTTGTGTCATCTAGTACACACGCATTTGAGTGAGGAGATGACCAGGCTAGATCTGCATGTTAGATCTCTGGCAAATACGTATACAGTGGCTGTTCTGAAACTAAACGGAATTGCTAATGATCATCTTTGAAAATACATGAAACCATGCCCCTGAATGTCAGAACTATATGCTACTGTCTAGTAAATTCATGCTTGCCGGTGTAGGTTTGGTAGTAGCTTATTACATCACACTTTCCTGAACTTAGAAACTACAGTGTGGCATCGGAACTATGCTTCTCATGTATTTTTATACTTGCACTTTTAGCTTCAGGTTCACAACCTAGCATCGCTTTACTGTAACCTATAATTCTGGAGCAGCAAATTAATACTTCGCCGTGATCAGTATTACATATATGTTTGACTTAGTCTCCACATGACCATTATCAAATAAATAGTACTATATCTGTAGTATATCCTCAGGTCCCAGTAGATAAACTAGCCGGTAAACCATCAGGTTACACCTAAGAGAGATAAGCTAGCTTGGCTGATGTTTGGGATTTAGTTATTACATTCCTGTTATAATGTGCCAGTAGTGTTGCCTAAAGACTTAAACTATTCTTTTACCAGTGGGAGTTTGGATGACACCATTCATGTAGTTAAAATGATCAACTCAGTGACTTGATTATGCTGGTTCAGATTTATAATCATATATGATCAAAGAACTATAGATGTCAAGGACCTTCAGTTAAACATATTAAGAACCACGAAAAAAACTTTATTGTTAGATTTACTCCAATGCTTATAGAACAGCAGGTACCTTCAGACCTCTTTTGGGTTCTTAATAATTCTTCTGAACAAGTAAATAACTTAAAGTAAATCTGCCAATGATTTAAATACTATTTGTACTAATAAATCTGAAACATAAGCATCATATTTGAATCAAACCTTGTGTGTACAAAATTCCTTCGGGAGTTTACATGAAAGAATTGCTTCTGTTTGATGTAATGTCATGTGCAAGATATAATGAACAACCAAGGCCGATATGAGTTCGTCATCCAGACTTGATTAGCTGCTGTAACATACATCTGCATAATACCCTGTGACGTGCACTTTTGTGTTAGTGGTGATTGGATTCTATTTGCATTCTCCAGTTTGGATTTTCCTTGGAATTCTTTTGGCTGAATTGAATCTTCAGCATTGACCTTCAATGATTCTGATTGCTCGTGGGTATCTCAGGCAAGTCCATTCTTGCATATCGTTGATTATTTTTATCAAAGTATTTGCCAATGTACTATTGTATATCACTTGCATAAAAGAAAAAATATCTTATAAATAATATGACATGCATGTTGACTGGCTGATGGAGCAGTCGGTGAACTATTATGGCTAGTAGTCGAACCCTGTGTGGAGGCTGTGAAGCCATTGGAAGGCGGGTTCGACTACAAGGGATATCACCATTAGGATTTAATCAACAACTGCCTTCTTGAGCTCAAGCGTCGTAGTGACCGCGTTGACCATATGACCCTGACTGGGAAGGGCGGAGCTGAAGTAATTCCATCTTACGGCATATCTCCCAAGGATGGCAGTTCGGGTGTGACCTATACGGTAGGCGACCAACTGTCTAAACAAACTAAAGGCCTCTACTGAAGGCATTAAACTGACCGGGCAGGTAGCTGGTTTTGGCAGCTACGATGTGAGATATGTCAAAGAAGTTGGGTGAAAAGGCTTCGTGTCGGTGTGTGAATGGGGCTAGCTACCTCGGAAACACAACCATGGACGTCTGTCGGTAAAGTAACGCACCTCTGCAGAGTGTATAAAATTGTGGCATTGTCACTCCCTGTTCCGGGAAGGAGTTGCGAACGTGGCGAGAAAGGAATCCATAGGGGATTCTAACAGCTCGTGAGGCAAAAAGATCATAGATTTCAGAAATAAAAATTGAACTCTTTCCTCAAAAATGTTTTCGAAAATTTGTGAGTTGATGGACCATTGGTCCTAGTAGTTGATAGTGCATGAAAACTGTTTTGTTATATATCCTGGACTTGTTGAGTACTTCGTGTACTCATCCCCTCCTACAAAATCCCCCTTCTTAGATTGTGAGCTGGTGGATGCGGGAGTAGAATATTCGGACCTCCAGGAGGAGAAGATCGATGAGCAGGCAACCGCCGAAGGAGGAGTCAACTGCTACATGGACTTCAATGGCAACCTAGTGTTGATCGGTAGAGTTGGTAGTATGGGTTGCGGCAAGATAGTAGTTGAGAGTGTTGTTGAGTATGAACTCGGTTATAATTTCCTTGTTCTTTTGGAGTTGTTGTTGTACTTGGTAGCAGGACCTTGTAATATGTTTCAGTTTAGAGCTTCTTCAGAACTTGTAATATAATTTCGTACAGTGGACGCTCCACTGCTTTCGTTGTGCTACTCTGATCGGCATATTGTTCGAGATACTTCACTTCCCTTGCAATATGTCGAAGACTTTCATGTTACTATCTTGTAATATGTTGGGTCGCTTCACTCAGCCTATCCAAGGAGAATTTACAAGATTACTACTTCAAGCTCATGGAAATGCCACGACAACACTGCTTGTTCGTCGATTGGATTTCAACGAAGGAACTAGTTCATCAAGGTTTGAGGGATGATATATCTTCATCATCATCAACATCTACTTCATGCTTATCTCCAGATAACGTACAGCTCATGGACGTGGGAACCAGGAATCGGTGGAAATCGACAATTAGCAATCTGGGAATCAGAATTAACTGTCTAGCTAATGAAATGGTTAATAGGGCCAGGTGCTTTGACATTTGCGAGGACAGTTGTCGTGTGCTGGAGGTGGTCTATACTACACTGATGGTAAAATAGAAGAGGTCCTATAAGAATATTTCAGCTAGGACGGTTGCCCTGGCTGCCCTGCCCCAGGCCCGGAACATTCCTAGTTGGAAGCAAATGTGAGCATATGGAGAGAAGAAGCAAGGGCAGGATTAACTTAACAGGAGTCCATAAATATAAATAAGGATGCAATCTGAGTTCAACATACTTATAGAATGCAAGCTACAGACTTGAATCATCACACAAGTAAACTCAGTACACCTTGCAGAATTACATCAAAGGAACCAAGGCAGCATGCAACACTCGGAATCTGCAATTAAACTGGTAGACTGGGCCTGCAAAATGCCACTATTAAATACGCTAAAATGCACTAGAACTCTCCCTTGGTCAGTGCACACTTGATGTTCATAGCTTCTGACAGATGTTGCTTCTAATCAAGTCCTTGCTTCACCAATACTGCTTTGGGAGAGGTAAAAGGCGATATTAGACAATGAACCAAATTAAAAGACTTTGAACAAGTAGTGTTCTCTATGCAGATGCTAGATTAGCTATGTGGACGTTTGATCTTGATACTATGGTAGGAGTCCTAGAATGGAGAAGATTTGTTGTGAAAGAGCAATTTATGTATTTACCTAATGATGCATCGATCTCCTAGATTCCAGCGGCGATCTCATCAAGCATCTCCAGGAACGTTATGTTGTCATCCTAAAAAACTCAAACATGAATGTTAATGTGAGAAACTGCATGCGAAAGAAATACGTTTCACATACATATAACAGAGTCCAATATACATACGCCAACGTGCGCAGTCCATTCTTTGAGCGCCGATTTCACTGTTGCCGCAGTGATAGCTCTGGTAGTTCCAATGTTTTTTTGAGCCGTCAACCCAATCACCTCGTCGTCCAAGATGACAGGCCCGCCTGACATGCCACAATCTGTGGTGAAGTTGACGATAATGAATTCCAGCAAGTCAGGTTCCTCTTGTTGGACAGCTGGTTCAGACCTGCGAGAAACAAAAGTAGAAGTACGCATTAGCCACCCATGGATTGACAAGGAATGCAGCAGGCGCAAGTAATTTCTGGAAAAAAACAAGTTACATTATGCGGCCAAATGATGCGCTCGGGTCAACAAGCATTGTTTGGCTGTCGACTCCGAAGAATCCAATCGTAACTACATCCCTTCCTGATAGATTGACCTCATCGGAGAGCACCAGTGGAGCAGAGTGCGGCGCCGTACCACCAACGATGCTAAGCAACGCAAGGTCTCTATTCTGGGAGAAACGCACCACTTTAGCAGGAACATCATCCGCCATACCGTCGAAGTTGACCATAGCCACATCGTCGGGGCCAAGCCCTTCTACGACATGATGGCAGGTCAATACAAGGCATGCTGATCCATCCCCGCGCACAACAAAGCCAGTACCCAGTGAGAGTTCCTGTCCAGCTTGGGCGAGTATGCGGACCACGGATCCCCGGTGGTTTGCGAACGTACGACGGACTAGATCTGTCTCCGCTGGCTCTTCGTAGCTGTCGTCCTCCTCGCTGTCCTCCTCTTCTTCAACGTCCTCCTCTTCTTCAACTTCCTTTTCTTCGGCGTACTCCCGCTCGTTGCTCCATTCACCATCACCATGGCCACCTGTAAGAAAATGCAAACAACAAATATCAAGTTAACCTCTAATTAAGAGGTAAATGTGCGTATCAATTATCATTTTGCTTTTGGCATAGAGAAGAATAATCTTACTCATGATCGTCCGGAGGAGAGATTGAGTTTGGGATTGAGAGAGAGAGAGAGAGGAGAAGAGAAGAGAGTTGAAGCTCGTTGTATGTTCTTCGGACTAGGTGGGGAGTATTATGCGAAATATGAGGACGTGCTGGATCAAACATGGAACTGCAAAGCTTAGAAAAAATAAAAGGATGGAAATGCTGATATCAGACTGTTTTAACTTTTACTTCTTCTGTGGGACTGGTTCTCCCTGCTTAGTAGAAAGGCAACCTTTGACTATCCAATTTTTTGCCCTCTTACCTGTAAGGCGAAGGATATGGCTGCTGCTGCCCGTTGGACCATCTGCACTTCTCAACTAGCACCCGGCCGCTCCAACACGCTGTAGGATATTATTATTTTGATACCTTACAAGTTAAATTGTAGCAATGCAAGACGCCCGCAACTAAAACACACCAAATTACTGTGATTCAACTTTAAAACGTGAGGGCATCTTTAGCCGCGCCCCTGTAAAACATCCACGATAGCGCCGGGTCGGCATATGGGGGCACCGACACCGGTGGCCACGTAAGGGGCGCCTTTTTCCGGCCGCGCCGAAATTTCAAACTTAGACAAATTAAAAACCACATAGTCTCCCCCCATAAAATCGAAATCCAGACCACCAAAACACTGTCATGTCCAGCCACATATTACAACGCCATCTGTACTAATAAACGCCGAAGCGACCGTGGTACGTCCATCAAATTTGTATTTTAGCCCCTTTGAAATCGGAATATAAATCCTCAGTGAAAATTGTTAAGCAGCACAGCAGGCTGAAATTAACTTACACGAATGGATCATTGTACGGTAGTACTTTTCTTTGAGGTACGATAAACCATATACTAAAGTGCACAGGAAATAAGTTGTATTACTCTCTCCCTCCGTTTAAAAAATAGGTGTCTCAATTTTATCTAGATACAGATGTATCTCTAGCTAAAATGCATTCACATACACATGGGCGGATCCAACACATAGTAAAGGGGGGCAGCTGCCCCCACTCAATTTTCACTCACCTTGTAATTAGTTAGGCTAAAGACTGGTTTGCCCTCACTCAACAAATATATTTTCACTACTTAGCACATTTCTGCCCCCACTGTAATTTTAACCTGGGTCCGCCCATGCACATACATCTATAGCTACATAAAAGTGTGACACAGATTTTTTAACGGAGTGAGTATTATTTTTTGCTGCACCTATAAGCGTTATATATAATACGTGATAAAAAACAATTAAAGTATGTTTAAAACTAAATATTGATTCAGTCAAATTAGTCAAATCAAGATGCACTTTCGTTCGGTTATCTGTGTGGACTATGATCTTTTACGCCATAGTTTAATTTATCTATCAATCACTATAGAAACACAAATTACATAGGCGACCCTACCTGCTAACTTCCTTGCTACGTGACTCAATTTCTGCTAGCTGGCGACCTTGAGATGTGAGGGTTGAGGACTACGCACATTAAAATGCTTCTGTAGGAAACGAGTGGGGAGTTAACACGGGTGGCCAACAACTGAGGCAGCGTGACGCGCGTTGTAGACCGTTAGTTCGTGAGCAAGGCAGCACACGAAGAGATTAAGAAAGGTGAGGGGGAAGTGGCCGGAAATACTTTTGTACACCCACGCATGGGTGTGGGTGTTTTCGTCACCGTTCATTTATTCCTCGAGATTCGTGCCCACCATAGTATATGAAAAGATTCTTTCTCTCTCATCTTTTTATCCGAATCTCAAAGCACAATGGACGGTGACGGAAACACCCACACCCATGCGTGGGTGTACAAAATCCACTCTCGGGAAGTGGCCCCTCAATAAAAAGATGAGAGTATGGCAGCGCAGACGAGCAAAAACGGGAACGCAACAGTGCATAGGTGAAAGGTAAGGTGTAGACATGCGACACACAAATACACCAGGTGGTGCTATGTGAAATGTGGAAACATATGAGCATATGTAATATGTTGTTGTTTCGCACCAACACGCTGGCATGCTGCTAGTATGCATAGTATCAAAATCAAATGGAAGGTGGCTCCTCCGCTGTTGGCGCGGACTCTTCCATGGAAGATTGCTCTTCTATCGCTGGTGTTGCCACGTTGTTGCCGTCGGTGCCCTCCTTCGTTGGAAGATGGCGGCCCGCTGCTCCATATGCCACTCCTTCACCTCCGTGTCCATCTCCTTGTCCTCGTTGGCACGTCGAAACATGTCAAACCCATCTATCAACTAAGAAAAATACACACATCAATTCGTAGTTGAGGAGGTCAAATTGAACAAGTGGATCACTTACTTGAGCTTACGCGCGAGACTTGCCACTTTTTTTTCCTTCCGTGAATCGTCTCAAGATTTCTGTGAAATTTGTTGGCCAACAATTGAATAACACTCATTTTCACTCCTGCTCATGTGTATCTTGGGGTACTCTTTGTCGGTGAAATTGCACTCAACAGATTCGGTTTGATCCTCTTGTTTGATTGGAACTGGTGATTGGGTATAGACCCAAAGACTTTCCCAGAATTGCACAAGCATTCGTCTTGCAATGACTTCCACTTGGAGCCTTGGCTTCCTCTTCCCGTGCCCTTCTTTTTTCCCAACATCCGCGGTACAAATGGGTTCCTTCTAAACTCTGCCTATCCCGTCTCCACTATAAAAAAAGTTCTTATCAACAACATTAAATTTTTATCGGCTAAAAGCATCTCTAGTAGAGACCAAAAAAGTTGGAACCGAAAAAGTCTAATTCAATCTCCCGAAAATGTGTGTTAGGTTGATTTTGCCACTCGCGCATAACAGAAACCGTAAAATCGGAACTGAAAACACGAAATTAAATTCTCGCGTGAGAATTCATCGATGAACACATATAGATGATAGTTGATGCTCCGATTGATGATGAAACTTTACATAATTTGTACTAATAACCTAAATTAACTAACAACCACCACCGTGCGACCTAATTTTGACCAACATGCGGCCCCGAGGGCCTCTGCACGCGACGATGGCGGTGGTGGTGGAAAAGGCAAGGTGGCGGAGGAAGGCGAGGCGTCGAGCTCCTACTCCGAATCAAGCTCGACGATCTCGAGCTTGACGCGGCGGACACGCTCCTCCCAGTGCGCCGCCTCGTACTCGCAGACCTAGTGAACGGCGTCGGCCTCCTCCCGGCGCCAGCGTGCTCGCGCCTCCGCCTTAGAGATGGCCGCCACCTGCGCGATGACGGCGTCCTCCTCCTGGTCATCGTGGATGTAGTCGCCCGTGGAGAAGGTTGGCTCCCGTGCCGGCGCCGCGTCCTCCTCCTCCGATGAGGTGTGGTACACGGGCGGGCAAGGGGGCGGAATGACCCGCCGAAGGAGGACCCTCGCCTCCGATCGCGTACTTGGCGAGCTTCCCTGGGGGCGTGAGCTCCCAGTTCGTCCACAGGCGGGCGTTGCGCTGGCGCGCGCCCTCCGAGCGGTTGAACTTGTGCCGCTTCGCCTCCGTGTGGAAACGGGGGGGGGGGACCGCGGTTGCGAGTCCCCGCCGCCCAAGCCATCGCCTCCCCTAGCGGAGCTACCGCGGCTAGCCATGGGGAGGTGGAGCAACGGTGAAGCGGTGCTGGCGAGGTGCGGATTGCTCGTCGGAGGAGGTGGAGCGAGGCGGCGGAGCGGGCCGCAGCGACGAAGGGAAGTAGGGTTTGGAAACCGAACTCCCCTCCGTGGCCCATTTTTAATACGGGGCGACCCTCGCGTTTCTCGGTCCCCAAGAAACTTTTACGGGCCGGGCCGCTGTTTCGGGCTCTAGTCCATAGCGCATTCGGCCCGAATCCGTAAATCCGTCGAAAAACTTCAGTTCAATCGGGGTTTACGGGTTCTGTTAGAGATACTCTAAGGGGTGTTTTTCGTTGCCTACGAGCCTAAGCCGACGATATGGGTTCTGTGGTGCATATCGTGTCACCTAAGGATGCACCACATATTTTTCGGTTCGTCGCGTGTAGGTGCCCTTTGGCCATGAAAAATCCCTTGCAAAAGATTTTTGGGAGGCCGTTGACTGTTGACGTCATGTTAACTGATACATGGCAGACGTCGTTAACTGACCGGTAACGCCGTCAACCGGCTAAAAACCTGTGGTAGATGGTAGGCCTATACAAGGCCTGCCAAGCAGGCCGGCCCAATTGGAAATACTGGGCCAGCCCATTTAGTTTGTGGCCTGAGCCAACTTCTTTTGAGACAGAATGGGTCGGGCCGCGTGACAAGGTTTGACTATTCAACAAAATAACTAGACCGGCCCATCTTGGTCACGGGCCGAGCCGGTTGGCTTGGTTTGACAAGTCAACTTGTTACCTTGTTCATCCCATTTAAGTCGCAGGCCAGGCCAGTTAGGCTATTTTGAAAAGTCAACTTGTTGTCTAGGCCGTCCATTTAGCACGCGGGATGGGGCAAATATCCCGCTGTGACCGGCCAAATACTCAAAAGGCCGGCCCGGAGAACTTAGATGTACGACCGCCCGTTCGTAGAAGCATGTCAGCCCATTAATGCAGATTGAAGTGTCATTTAGTTAACATACATGCCCATTAGTAGAGTGGGCCATCCATTTAAGATACGCAAGCTGGCCCAATAGATTGCGTCAATATGTGTAGTAATTGCAGTCGACTATCCTATTTTGGCCGAAATCGTTAAAAAAAGGCCGACCTTTGCGAAGGGAAGGCAACTCGCTCCGCACGCGACAAGTGGTGCGCTGTGGTGCCAGAAAATCCCTGTAAAGTGGTCTCTCTGCTTGCCACGTGTCGCAAGGGGAAGCAAGGTGGGGATGGGGGAGGAGAGAGAAGACTAGGTTGTATCAGTTTTCCCTTTTTCTTCTAGATTCGTTTTTTCAAAATGAAATATCTTGAGAACCGTAAGTCCAAATTGCGAACCGTTTTCACTTTTGAGATCCTCGCGTCGAGATCTTCAAAACTAGATCCCATGTTGATAGGTTTGGAGATACTTTTTTTTCGTACTTCCAATAATATTACGATTGTACACTTGCGTGTGTACCTAACTGTACTCGTGTTTCAACTGATAAGTACTTCTGTTTTTAGTGTATTTGGTGCAATTTTTTCCTTTACTCGCTAGCCGTACTCGCTCGTGTGCGGGACTGTACCTGTACTTACGCGCAACTGTACCTGCTCGTGTGCGTCACTGTACTTCTGTACATGTACTTGCTCATGTTCACGACTGTACCTGCTCGTGTGCACGACTGTATCTGCTCGTGTGCACGACTGTACTCGCTCGTGTGCGTGATCGTAATTGTACTCGCTCTGTGTGTTCAATCGTACTCGTGTGTTGTGCGTGATCGTACTCGCTCGTGTGCACGACCGTACCTGCCCGTGTGCGTGATCTGTACTCGTACTTCGCATGTGTGTTCAATCCGTACTCGTGTGTTGTGCGTGACTGTACCTGCTCGTTTGTGTGATTGTACTCGTGTGTTGTACGCGACTCGTATATTACATACACCTATACTAATCCTTCATTGTGCTCATACTATACATAAACAGTACTCGTGCTCGTGTATTCAATATATCGGTACTTGCATACAGAGAAGTGTCTTTGATATGCTAATGTTCTTTTGAATTAAGATGCATGCATACGTACCCAGGAGGAGGATGTGTACGCGCGCGTGGGTGCACTTGTCGCTGGCCGCGTACTCGCTCCCTGGCCGTACCCGCGCGGGGGCCGTACTTGATGCGAAATATGCGCGCTCGCTGTGAGGCCGCGTGGGTTTGCCGCACGGAAAGTGAGACACGGTGTTAAGCTGTCATACAAAGAGTGGAGAGATACTTCCCTTTGCAAAGGTTGGTCTTTTTCTAGTGGTACCCCCGGCCTCTCAAATGTCGTTGACCAACTATTTAAATACATGATTTCAGCTAATTTGGTTTTTAAAGCAAGCCCACTTATTCCATCGACTAACCAATTTATTAGTTGCAGGACCCATGTTACGTCCTTTACTGCTTGAACATGGGACTACCATACAACACAGTTTTAATTTAACAAGCTCTTTGTCCAGTCCCTTATAACTAGGAAATTTTGCATATATTTTTCGATAAAGAGCATATATTAATATCATGTAGATACCAATTACACCCAGCCTCTGCAACAACATCATACCCTAATGGCATAAAGGATGCACACGGCCAAAAAAGATAGAAGAATTACAAAAAAGAAAAGCCCCGCTACAGAGATCGAAAACTCTAAACAGCAACTCTGACACCACCAAGACAACACCAGAAGATCAGCTTCCATAAGCGACGCCTCCAAGAAGAAAACAGTGCACAAACACTGTCGTCGCCCGATCACAGATCTTAGGTTTTCACCCTGAAGAAGGTCCTCTCTCTCAAAACAATGCCTTCAACAAGAACATTGTCAGGCACAACCAGTTAAGGCCAGACCTTGGATTTTCACCCTGAAAGATAGAACTCTGAACTTCTCTTGTGCAGTCGCCCCCACATACAAGTCGATGTTCGAAGTCACGAACCTCCAAGCCAATTTCACCTCACCACCAAGATCCGACCACCGTTGCTCTTCCACCGATCTTGGCTTTCATGACCTTCTCCGCCAGCACCATGGAAAGAAAACTCCATGATATTAACAGCCAGCAGAGCTTCAAAACGCTCCCTCTGAAACCAAACGGTCAGATAAAAAACATGGGAGCGCACGACCGAAAGCACCCAATCCAACAATCTTCAGGCATTGATCACACAATGAATTTCGCTGGCAGGGCCTTCCGGAACATGACAATCTAGCCAACCCGGCAGGAAGAAGCATCCGACTGATCTTCACTTGGCGCGAGAGAAATCTTAGGACATCCACCATTATTCATGCCAAGCCGAGAGAAATGACGAGACACGCAAAGATGATGCCTCCGGCAAGGTAACGACGTCAAGCGACGCCGCCATCATCCACCAAGACCGAGGTCCAGGTGCGGTTCTCACCGGCTGCCCCGTCACTCCAAGCTCATCCCCGTCAGGATCCTCACCGCCGGAGATCAGTGTTGGATCCCAAGATCCACCACACTCGATCCCATCTTGGCCATCCTACTCCGAAGGAGAAAGGCGCCACAGCCATGCCCGGGGCCGCCGCCCCGACGCCCAGATGATGCGACGGCCGCCGCCGGCCGTCGTCGCCGTCGAAAAGAGGAGGTCGAGACCTCGCCACCGCGACCGCAGCTCTGGCTGACGTCACGCCTCGCATCACAGCAGATACAGAGGTGTGGAGGACGCCGCCTCTCACCCCTGGCTGCTCCCAGCGGGCGCCCCGCCGCCGCCACGCCGTGCAGCCTTTGGCCGGCGACGCCTTTGGCGGCGGCGAAGGGAAGAGAGGACGATGGGGAGGGCTGTGGAGAGGCTTCGTCGGATCCCTGGGCGGCGCGGCGCCGCCGCCGCCAGGGTCGCGTCTCGCGTGGGTTAGGTCGCGTGGGTTAGGTTTAAGCTGCAAACTCGCATCAGCATACCTGTTTAAGCTGCATTTCTGTTAAGTCGGAGCGCAAGTAACACCTGGCTTACCATTAGATCTACTAAGTAGATTATTAAGGATCTTCTTAGTTCAAGTTTTCCTATTTTTCAATTCCTGTATCTCACTAACTGTTATGATTGTTATGATGATTTTTGCATCTCTTTTCTATTTTTTATATCAATTGATTGGTGTGCAAATGCAGCCATCGTTTGTTCTATAATGGCTGGGTCAGTAGATATCTTGTGCCAATCAGATGAATTGGCATTTCCGCGACTGTGTTGTGGAAGGCATGGACACTTGATGTAGATGCCCTGCCATCTGTCTTCCTTTGTTTTATTCAGGGGATGAAAACAAGACAGAGAAAGTTAGAGAAGCATACAAGACAACCATATTCGTTGTCACAGATTTTCGCAAATCATCAAGGCTATTACAAAGCGAGCTATACACCCCAATGCAATAGGCAGACCAACCAATTGGCAAACATGAATAAAATAAATCAATTAACTAGACAGTCTGTGCCTCATAAAATAGTCAGAAAACTGCACAACAGAAGTATATCAACTACAATTGACGTTTGGAAGGGATGCATGCGTTCCTTTAAGTTCTAGAAAACTGGTCAACTTGACAAAACAAGCCAGACATTGTGCAGTTGGAGATTCTCCAACCCCTTAAGTTTTCGTTATTTTTAATTATCGGCCACCTATGGGAATACCTCAGATAAACGAGAAATATATCCATTTGGTGCCAAATATACGAGCAGGAACAATTAAGGTAGACTAGATACCAAACATTCTGGATTAGTATAAACTGCCATATTATTTCAATGTTTAACCCATGAGCCCAATTTAAGAAGCAGAGGAGAAATAAATAAATGAACCATTTTGTGTCTAAAGATAATAGATGGGTCAGCCAAAAAGTAACAAAAAATCTTATTTATGATGCCCACTCAAGGTGGATTTCCTACTAGTGAAGGTGGTATTCGATTAATCAACAATAAAATCAGAAAAATTCTTACAAGAAAATAAATATACTTATTATATCCCACAACAAGCATGTCAGAAAGTCGCAAGGTTTATTTGTTTTAATCATCATTCAACTCGATGAAGCAAGAACTAATAACCAATTGAATCATTATCTTAGTCATATTCACCTAGCAAAACAGTCTTATCATGTATGGATGAAATCCAGAAGACATGACGGTATGAGGAAGTGCATACGCAATCAAACATTATGTGACTAGAATAAAGTGTCAGGTCATTTAAGCAGAACATTAATTTGGTTTAATCATGATCCAACTAAAAAAGAATAGATATGAAATAGAACCACTTTGAGAACCTAGCAGGAAAATGAACGAAGATGTATATAAATAGTAGGATTTATTTTGAACCTGTTATCCTATGTATATGGAGACTAAATGTGTTAAACACAAAAAGATTACGGGACGATGAGCGTACAAATTAAATACAAAAATGAAAGGCACCTTACTAAATTATAGGGTCGATTCACTCCATGATTTATTGTGTTCCATGTGAGAGTGCAACATGAAATAATAGAAAATAGTTAGTGTTGCAGCTCTTGAAGAACAACAACAGAAATATAAATGTACCAGACCAATGTGTTCAAACATACTACATGATGAAAAAGGATAGCAGAAAGGAAATAGTAGTTGGCATTTACCGTCATTGTTTACAACAAAACAGAGGGAAATTATAATGTAAAACCTTGTGAACATGCATGGAAGATCAGAGAATCGTGGAATATAAAACAATGATGAACAACAAAATAGAAGACGGTTATGGTCCTTGCACACAACCTGTCACTTGTGAACAAGAAAAGTAAACAAACATGTAGGTTTTCTAATTTTTTTGATGAATTACGTAGCATGCACTTACTGTTCTAACATTAGGACAAATTAGATAGATATTATAGTGACATTTCTTGAGAATTTACAGAGCAGAGAATGCTTTTCTAGTCTTAGTATGAACAAGATAGAAATTTTAATGTACATTCTTAGTGACTTGATATTATTTTTGCGAAACACGGTACAATAATGGACGCTCGCACATATGTACATGCACTCACCCCTATGAACGCACGTACACATACTCTACCCCTTTGAGCACCTCCAAGATACTACATCCAAGAAATTGATCTGACGGGTATTGAGATTGACGAAGTCACCACACGCACCTCACTGTCGACGGGAATGCTGCCTCCCACTGAAGAAAATCCCGCCTTTTATGAGACACCAAAACGTCAAATCTGGGATTTGAACTCTAATGGGCTGGGGTGCCACTGCCCTCCTAACCGTCCAACCACAGGTTAGTTCTCAGTGACTTGATACTTGACATGTACTACAAGATAGCATACATCAATGGTTGTAGCTATGTAAAACAAAAAAGGAAATTATAAAGGCATACCTTGTATACAAGGGAATGCCAACCAACATGGTCAGTGACTTCAAAATTTCCATGTCGGCAAAACAATTTGTGGCACGCATATTAGACCCCTTTATGAAGAAGCAGGCTTATGGATTTCAGTGAGAATAAGCTGCGGTAGGGAGAAGCTCCTAAAAATTGTTGGGACCCTTCTTTTAGGCTTATGGGTTTTTGCTTATCATATCTGTAATATCTATATTGCCCCTGAATCTCTCATGTGACTTGTCTTGTAAATATAACCATCTAGTTGGCTAAATAAAATTAAGGTGACAATGAGCAATGACATGCAACAAAATAAGTGGATGAAAAATCATATACATAGATAAAAGAAACTACAAATGATGATATATGAATATGGAAAGGTTCCAATGACTAAGCTAGTCTATCTTTTCTCTAGCCGGCTATTATATCGAACATGTGTTGTGCACTTTGTGCTAAGCCAGCAATGTAGAACCAGTGCAGCGAGAGCACTACAGGAACATAGCAGCTGCAGTAGTAGTGCACGAGAGAGATAGCTCCAGCAGAACCGCATCTCGCGTGCGAGAAGTAGCAGCATGAACAATTTCAGAAGCTCTCTCGATTGATTCGGCTTAGAGCGGGGACATGGCGGAGATCGAGTGACCTTCTAGGATAGTGGTGGTTACCGACGGGAAGGCAAGCTCCTAAGAGGCAGCTCGGCGGCCTATCGAGTTCCAGGCTGCACGTTCGTACCTCGACGGCCGACGACTTGGGGAGCGGGGAACAGATGCAGCGGGGCACGAGGATGCAAAGAACATGAGAGGCACTACAACCAGTTCGGGTTCCCTAACGATTTCAATTCGACAGCGAAAGTCAAAAAACCGTCATGGACACATGATGCTGATGGTTTGGAAATTCATGGACAACCTCGCATCACAGATGACCAGGCTGACGGTTTGAGCATCCCATCATGGATCCGTGATGATTCGCCTAAGACTGAAGCCCACTCATATCGTCGTGACGTAAAAACACCGTCATGGTGTCGGTTCCCTCGTTCAGTGACAATTGCGTCAGGTGTGGCAGGCTAATGATTGAGGTGTTCGGTCTGTCGGGTGACATCACATTTATTGTTTACAATGATGTCAGTCATGGACTAACCAAGATTAGCAAAATGGGTCAATCAGAGTAAGACTCGAGAGTTTACTATATCGCCTCGTGTCCCTGTTGCGGGTTGCCACATGTCATAATTTTTCTCACCCAATGGAATAGTAATATGTGTGTAGATGGGCCATTGAAAAAGCGACACGTGGCAATAAGAGGTGCCTGTAGCGCCAATGAAAGTGCGGCACGTGGCATGACGAATTCGGCCCAATTAAAATCCCTTCTATGAGGCCCGTGGATATTAATGCAAAATCCATCCCAATCAAGATTCCTTCTATCAGGACCGTAAATATTAGAGAAAACGTGGCCCAATTAAGATCATTTTTATTGGCCCTAAAGAGCGTAATGTTAAAAGCGGCCCTACTAAGATTACTTTTACTAGGCCGAGAGATCACAATGCTAAGAGAGAGCCAAATTAACATCCCTCCTATCAGGCCCATAAATATTTAGTTCGTAACGAACTTCGGCCCAACTTGGATGGCCCGCACCATTAATACGGCATGTCGACTGATAACCCCCAAGTGCAGGGGATCAACGCAGTACAATGTGATAAGTATTTGAGTGTCTAAGCCACGACGAGATGATGGTAAACTATCTATTCGCTAAAGCCCTATAACCCACTTATATGGCTTTCTATGCAAAGCTAGGAGATATGGTGTGTGTGTGAAGAGGCTTTTCGATCCTGCTGCAGCGTGGGTGGTTCAATGGTTGCGGGTGCATCTCGTGTCGTCGGGTGCGCTTGTGTACTGGAGCCAGATCTCAATGTGTCGCACATCTTTTGAAGCTCGAGGATCTGCCGACAATCTTTGAGCAAGTGAGATGCTTTCTTAATATTGTCTTTCGAGTCGACGTAGGCGTGCAGATAACAGGTAGCATTTAGCTACTCCATGGCTGGCTGGTGGGGTGTCCGTGAAAGATGGTTCTGTCAGCTGCTTCTAGGTCCCCTGTTATCCCGTCGATCATTATATTGTTCGCTGCATTGGTCACTACGCTAATCAGTGTGATCGGTGGTGACCATGTTGGTGCAATCGGTCGCTTCGTAGCCGAGACCTCTTCTCCTCTTTCGGCGCTCCTGCCGGCTCCCGAAGTTATTCGGGCACCTTTGATTGCTCTCATTGTCGTTGTTGTGTGGGCGGGGTTTTCGCGTGTGGTCTTCGCCATCAGCCCAGCTATTGGTGGTCTCCGTCAGTTTGGTGATGGATTTCGATAGATTAGCTGCCAGCCGACGTCGATTGAGCTCTGATTGCTCTCTGACTAGTCGAACCCACATTTTCGTTGCATCCCACTACGTCTGAGAGTGTTGGCGTTGCTATCGCTAGCTCTTACATCATGTTGTTGATTGTTCCCGTCGTGCGCAATGTTGTCGGCCGCAGTAGTTTCGGTTCCGGCCTCTGAGTCAAAGGTAACGTAGACATGGTATTGCGTCGGTCGTGCCGCGAGCAGAGGGATGTTGCGCTTGCCGATGCTTTCCTTGTTAGGGGAGTACTTGATACCGCACACGAAGGGAGGAGCGTCCGAACCGAGATCGTGTCTGGTGTCGCAGTCGAGGCAGTAGAACGACGTCATATCCGGTGACTCAGAATCATCAGACCCGACAGACATGGTGGACATGGGGTGGCGTGACGATGACGATCGTGGCGCAATGGTTGTTGAAGTAGCTGCCGATAAATTGGCAACGTTTGGTGATGAAGTGGTACGTAGCAGTCAATGAAGTCACGGCCGCTGCAGGACCCGAAGTGATCGGGTCCGGGAGCCACAGAACGCCACCATCGCTGATGTTGAGGTGGACGCTTCTGAACGTCTGATACGTCTCAAACGTATCTATAATTTATTATGTTCCATGCTACTTTTATGATGATACTCACATGTTTTATACACACTTTATGTCATTATTATGCATTTTCCGGCACTAACCTATTGCCGAGATGCCGAAGAGCTAGTTGTTGTTTTCTGCTGTTTTTGGTTTCAGAAATCCTACAAAAGAAATATTCTCGGAATTGGACGAAATCAACGCCCAGGGTCTTATTTTTCCACGAAGCTTCCAGAAGACCGAAAGGGATACGAAGTGGGGCGACGAGGCGCCGCCACCATAGGGCCGCGCGGCCAGAGGGGGGCCCGCGCCGGCCTATGGTGTGGGCCCCTCGTCAGCCCTCCGACGCTGCCCTTCCGCCTACTGATAGCCTTCGTCGCGAAAACCCTAGTACCGAGAGCCACGATACGGAAAACCTTCCAGAGACGCCGCCGCCGCCAATCCCATCTCGGGGATTCGGAGATCGCCTCCGGCACCCTGCCGGAGAGGGGAATCATCTCCCGGAGGACACTTCATCACCATGATCGCCTCCGGATTGATGTGTGAGTAGTTCACCCCTGGACTATGGGTCCATAGCAGTAGCTAGATGGTTGTCTTCTCCTCATTGTGCTATCATGTTAGATCTTGTGAGGTCCCTATCATGATCAAGATCATCTATTTGTAATGCTACATGTTGTGTTTGTTGGGATCCGATGAATATGGAATACTATGTCAAGTTGATTATCAATCTATCATATATGTGTTGTCTATGTTCTTGCATGCTCTCCCAAGACTCAAATATAAAACAAAAATACTGTAGTAAAAACATGGGTTGTCTCCCATAAGCGCTTTTCTTTAACGCCTTTCAGCTAGGCGCAGAAAGTGTATATCAAGTGTTATCGAAGGGTGGTGCACCTACAGCGGGGTTTGGAGTTTTCTCAACCATGCATAGTATATTGGATACATAAGTTTCAGCGTCTCCCTTTTTATTAGTCTTGGGCTTGCTACTCTCATCGAACAAATTTTCAGGAACAAGCCAAGCATAGTTATGTTCTAGTGCATCATTCATAGCTAGGAGTTTACATGGTATTGGTGCTTTGATCTCCCCACCATCATTAATATTATTAGTGTACATTATTCTATCCATGTCCATTTTTTCAAGGAGACTAACAAAAATTAGTATGAGAACCAAGCATATTAAATTTAGCGAAGACCTTTCTAGCCTCTCTTGCTAGACCACCAAATTCTCTAAGAAGGGTTTCTAAAACAAAATCTTTCTTTTCCCCCTCTTCCATATCACCAAGTGTAAGAAACATGTGTTGGATTATAGGATTGAGATTAACAAATTTAGTTTCCAACATGCGAACTAAAGCAGACAGCAGCAATTTCATAAGTAGGAGCAAGTTCTACCAAGTGTCTATCTTCAAAATCTTCAACGGTACTAACATGACTGAAGAATTCTTCTATATTGTTTCTCCCAATGATAGACCCGCGTCCTACCGGTATGTTTTTTGTGGTAAAATTAAAAGGAAACATGATGAATCAAGTAAAGTAAATGCCGGTAACTAATTTTTTTGTGTTTTTGATATAGCAAACAAGACAGTAAATAAAGTAAAGCTAGCAACTAATTTTTTTTGTGTTTTGATATAATGCAGCAAACAAAGTAGTAAATAAAATTAAGCAAGACAAAAACAAAGTAAAGAGATTGAGAAGTGGAGACTCCCCTTGCAGCGTGTCTTGATCTCCCCGGCAACGGCGCCAGAAAATATGCTTGATGGCGTGTATTTCACACGTTCGTTGGGAACCCCAAGAGGAAGGTATGATGCGTACAGCAGCAAGTTTTCCCTCAGAAAGAAACCAAGGTTTATCGAACCAGGAGGAGCCAAGAAGAACGTTGAAGGTTGATGGCGGCGGGATGTAGTGCGGCGCAACACCAGAGATTCCGGCGCCAACGTGGAACATGCACAACACAACCAAAGTACTTTGCCCCAACGAAACAGTGAGGTTGTCAATCTCACCGGCTTGCTGTAACAAAGGATTAACCGTATTGTGTGGAAGATGATTGTTTGCAGCGAAAACAGTAAAAACAAGTATTGCAGCAGATTTGTATTTCAGTATTAAAGGCGGGGTCCACAGTTCACTAGAGGTGTCTCTCCCATAAGATAAAAGCATGTTGGGTGAACAAATTACAGTCGGGCAATTGACAAATAGAGAGGGCATAACAATGCACATACATGTCATGATAAGTATAGTGAGATTTAATTGGGCATTACGACAAAGTACATAGACCGCCATCCAACTGCATCTATGCCTAAAAAGTCCACCTTCGGGTTATCGTCCGAACCCCCTCCGGTATTAAGTTGCTAACAACGAGACAATTGCATTAAGTATGGTGCGTAATGTAATCAACAACTACATCCTCGGACATAGCGCCAATGTTTTATCCCTAGTGGCAACAGACACAACACAACCTTAGAACTTTCTCGTCACTTGTCCCAGGTGTCAATGCGGGCATGAACCCACTATCGAGCATAAATACTCCCTCTTGGAGTTAAGAGCAAAAACTTGGCCGAGCCTCTACTAATAACGGAGAGCATGCAAGATCATAAACAACACATATGTAATAACTTGATAATTAACATAACATGGTATTCTCTATCCATCGGATCCCGACAAACACAACATAGAGTATTACAGATAGATGATCTTGATCATGTTAGGCAGCTCACAAGATCCAACAATGAAGCACGATGAGGAGAAGACAACCATCTAGCTACTGCTATGGACCCATAGTCCAGGGGTGAACTACTCACTCATCACTCCGGAGGCGACCATGGCGGTGTAGAGTCCTCCGGGAGATGAATCCCCTCTCCGGCAGGGTGCCGGAGGAGATCTCCAGAATCCCCCGAGATGGGATTGGCGGCGGCGGCGTCTCCGGAAGGTTTTCCGTATCGTGGTTTTTCGCCTCAGGGGTTTCGCAACGGAGGCTTTAAGTAGGTGGAAGGGCAGAGTCGGAGGGCTGACGAGGGGCCCACACCATAGGGCGGCGCGGGCCCCCCTGTGGCCGCGCGGCCCTATGGTGGCGGCGCCTCGTCGCCCCACTTCGTATCCCTTTCGGTCTTCTGGAAGGTTCGTGGCAAAATAGGACCCCGGGTCTTGGTTTCGTCCAATTCGAGAATATTTCGTTACTAGGATTTACGAAACCAAAAACAGCAGAAACCGAGCAACTGGCTCTTCGGCATCTTGTTAATAGGTTAGTTCCGAGAAAATGCACGAATATGACATAAAGTGTGCATAAAACATGTAGGTATCATCAATAATATGGCATGGATCATAAGAAATTATCGATACGTCGGAGACGTATCGGCATCCCTAAGCTTAGTTACGCTTCGTCCCGAGCAGGTAAAACGATAACAAAGATAATTTCCGAAGTGACATGCCATCATAACCTTGATCATACTATTTGTAAACATATGTAGTGGATGCGAGCGATCAAAACAATGGTAATGACATGAGTAAACAAGTGAATCATAAAGCAAAGACTTTTCATGAATAGTACTTCAAGACAAGCATCAATAAGTCTTGCATAAGAGTTAACTCATAAAGCAATAAATCAAAGTAAAGGTATTGAAGCAACACAAAGGAAGATTAAGTTTCAGCGGTTGCTTTCAACTTGTAACATGTATATCTCATGGATAATTGTCAACATAGAGTAATATAACAAGTGCAATATGCAAGTATGTAGGAATCAATGCACGAGTTCACACAAGTGTTTGCTTCTTGAGGTGGAGAGAGATAGGTGAAGCTGACTCAACATAAAAGTAAAGAGAATGGTCCTTCAAAGAGGAAAGCATCGATTGCTATATTTGTGCTAGAGCTTTGGTTTTGAAAACATGAAACAATTTTGTCAACGGTAGTAATAAAGCATATGAGTTATGTAAATTATATCTTACAAGTTGCAAGTCTCATGCATAGTATACTAATAGTGCCCGCACCTTGTCCTAATTAGCTTGGACTACCGGATCTTTGCAATGCACATGTTTTAACCAAGTGTCACAATGGGGTACCTCCATGCCGCTCTGTACAAAGGTCTAAGGAGAAAGCTCGCATTTTGGATTTCTCGCTTTTGATTATTCTCAACTTAGACATCCATACTCAGGGACAACATGGACAACGAGATAATGGACTCCTCTTTAATGCATAAGCATGTGGCAACAATTATTATTCTCATATGAGATTGAGGATATATGTCCAAAGCTGAAACTTCCACCATGAATCATGGCTTTAGTTAGCGGCCCAATGTTCTTCTCTAACAATATGCATGCTCCAACCATAAAGGTGGTAGATCTCTCTTACTTCGGACAAGACGGACATGCATAGCAACTCACATGATATTCAACAAAGAATAGTTGATGGCGTCCCCAGAAGCATGGTTATCGCACAACAAGCAACTTAATAAGAGATAAAGTGCATAAGTACATATTCAATACCACAATAGTTTTTAAGCTATTTGTCCCATGAGCTATATATTGCAAAGGTGAATGATGGATTTTTAAAGGTAGCACTCAAGAAATTTACTTTGGAATGGCGGATAAATACCATGTAGTAGGTAGGTATGGTGGACACAAATGGCATAGTGGTTGGCTCAAGGATTTGGGATGCATGAGAAGTATTCCCTCTCGATACAAGGTTTAGGCTAGCAAGGTTATTTGAAACAAACACAAGGATGAACTGTGCAGCAAAACTCACATAAAAGACATATTGTAAACATTATAAGATTCTATACCGTCTTCCTTGTTGTTCAAAACTCAATACTGGATGTTATCTAGACTCTAGAGAAACCAAATATGCAAACCAAATTAGCAAGCTCTAAGTGTTTCTTCATTAATGGGTGCAAAGTATATGATGCAAGAGCTTAAACATGAGCACAACAATTGCCAAGTATCAAATTATCCAAGACATTTTAGAGTTACTACATGTAGCATTTTCCAATTCCAACCATATAACAATTTAACGAAGAAGAAACTTCGCCATGAATACTATGAGTAGAGCCTAAGGACATACTTGTCCATATGATACAGCGGAGCGTGTCTCTCTCCCATAAAGTGAATGCTAGGATCCATTTTATTCAAACAAAACAAAAACAAAAACAAACCTACGCTCCAAGCAAAGTGCATAAGATGTGACGAAATAAAAATATAGTTTCAGGGGAGGAACCTGATAATGTTGTCGATGAAGAAGGGGATGCCTTGGGCATCCCCAAGCTTAGACGCTTGAGTCTTCTTAGAATATGCAGGGGTGAACCACCGGGGCATCCCCAAGCTTAGAGCTTTCACTCTCCTTGATCATATTGCATCATACTCCTCTCTTGATCCTTGAAAACTTCCTCCACACCGAACTCGAAACAACTCATTAGAGGGTTAGTGCATAATAAAAATTCACATGTTCAGAGGTGACACAATCATTCTTAACACTTCTGGACATTGCATAAAGCTACTGGACATTAATGGATCAAAGAAATTCATCCAACATAGCAAAAGAGGCAATGCAAAATAAAAGGCAGAATCTGTCAAAACAGAACAGTCCGTAAAGATGGATTTTATTAGGCCACCAGACTTGCTCAAATGAAAATTCCCAAATTGAATGAAAGTTGCGTACATATCTGAGGATCATGCACGTAAATTGGCTTAATTTTCTGAGCTACCTACAGGGAGGTAGACCCAGATTCGTGACAGCAAAGAAATCTGGAACTGCGCAGTAATCCAAATCTAGTACTTACTTTACTATCAAAGACTTTACTTGGCACAACAAAACTCAAAACTAAGATAAGGAGAGGTTGCTACAGTAGTAAACAACTTCCAAGACTCAAATATAAAACAAAAATACTGTAGTAAAAACATGGGTTGTCTCCCATAAGCGCTTTTCTTTAACGCCTTTCAGCTAGGCGCAAAAAGTGTATATCAAGTGTTATCGAAGGGTGGTGCACCTACAGCGGGGTTTGGAGTTTTCTCAACCATGCATAGTATATTGGATACATAAGTTTCAGCGTCTCCCTTTTCATTAGTCTTGGGCTTGATACTCTCATCGAACAAATTTTCAAGAACAAGCCAAGCATAGTTATGTTCTAGTGCATCATTCATAGCTAGGAGTTTACATGGTATTGGTGCTTTGATCTCCCCACCATCATTAATATTATTAGTGTACCTTATTCTATCCATGTCCATTTTTTCAAGGAGACTAACAAAATTAGTATGAGAACCAAGCATATTAAATTTAGCGAAGACCTTTCTAGCCTCTCTTGCTAGACCACCAAATTCTCTAAGAAGGGTTTCTAAAACAAAATCTTTCTTTTCCCCTCTTCCATATCACCAAGTGTAAGAAACATGTGTTGGATTATAGGATTGAGATTAACAAATTTAGTTTCCAACATGCGAACTAAAGCAGACAGCAGCAATTTCATAAGTAGGAGCAAGTTCTACCAAGTGTCTATCTTCAAAATCTTCAACGGTACTAACATGACTGAAGAATTCTTCTATATTGTTTCTCCCAATGATAGACCCGCGTCCTACCGGTATGTTTTTTGTGCTAAAATTAAAAGGAAACATGATGAATCAAGTAAAGTAAATGCCGGTAACTATTTTTTTTGTGTTTTTGATATAGCAAACAAGACAGTAAATAAAGTAAAGCTAGCAACTAATTTTTTTTTGTGTTTTGATATAATGCAGCAAACAAAGTAGTAAATAAAATTAAGCAAGACAAAAACAAAGTAAAGAGATTGAGAAGTGGAGACTCCCCTTGCAGCGTGTCTTGATCTCCCGACAACGGCGCCGAGAAAATATGCTTGATGGCGTGTATTTCACACGTTCGTTGGGAACCCCAAGAGGAAGGTATGATGCGCACAGCGACAAGTTTTCCTTCGAGAAAGAAACCAAGGTTTATCGAACCGGGAGGAGCCAAGAAGCACGTTGAAGATTGATGGCGGCGGGATGTAGTGCGGCGCAACACCGGAGATTCCGGCGCCAACGTGGAACCTGCACAACACAACCAAAGTACTTTGCCCCAACGAAACGAGTGAGGTTGTCAATCTCACCAGGCTTGCTTGTAACAAAGGATTAACCGTATTGTGTGGAAGATGATTGTTTGCAGCGAAAATAGTAAAAACAAGTATTGCAGACAGATTTGTATTTCGAGTATTAAAGAATGGACCGGGGTCCACGAGTTCACTAGAGGTGTCTCTCCCATAAGATAAAAGCATGTTGGGTGAACAAATTACAGTCGGGCAATTGACAAATAGAGAGGGCATAACAATGCACATACATGTCATGATAAGTATAGTGAGATTTAATTGGGCATTACGACAAAGTACATAGACCGCCATCCAACTGCATCTATGCCTAAAAAGTCCACCTTCAGGTTATCGTCCGAACCCCCTCCGGTATTAAGTTGCTAACAACAGACAATTGCATTAAGTATGGTGCGTAATGTAATCAACAACTACATCCTCGGACATAGCGACAATGTTTTATCCCTAGTGGCAATAGCACAACACAACCTTAGAACTTTCTGTCACTGTCCCAGGTGTCAATGCAGGCATGAACCCACTATCGAGCATAAATACTCCCTCTTGGAGTTAAGAGCAAAAACTTGGCCGAGCCTCTACTAATAACGAGAGAGCATGCAAGATCATAAACAACACATATGTAATAACTTGATAATTAACATAACATGGTATTCTCTATCCATCGGATCCCGACAAACACAACATAGAGTATTACGGATAGATGATCTTGATCATGTTAGGCAGCTCACAAGATCCAACAATGAAGCACAATGAGGAGAAGACAACCATCTAGCTACTGCTATGGACCCATAGTCCAGGGGTGAACTACTCACTCATCACTCCGGAGGCGACCATGGCGGTGTAGAGTCCTCCGGGAGATGAATCCCCTCTCCGGCGAGGGTGCCGGAGGAGATCTCCGAATCCCCCGAGATGGGATTGGCGGCGGCGGCGTCTCCGGAAGGTTTTCCGTATCGTGGTTTTTCGCCTCGGGGGTTTCGCAACGGAGGCTTTAAGTAGGCGGAAGGGCGAGTCGGAGGGCCGACGAGGGGCCCACACCATAGGGCGGCGCGGGCCCCCCTGTGGCCGCGCGGCCCTATGGTGGCGGCGCCTCGTCGCCCCACTTCGTATCCCTTTCGGTCTTCTGGAAGGTTCGTGGCAAAATAGGACCCATGGGTCTTGATTTCGTCCAATTCCGAGAATATTTCGTTACTAGGATTTCGAAACCAAAAACAGCAGAAAACGAGCAAGCGGCTCTTCGGCATCTTGTTAATAGGTTAGTTCCAGAAAATGCACGAATATGACATAAAGTGTGCATAAAACATGTAGGTATCATCAATAATATGGCATGGATCATAAGAAATTATCGATACGTCGGAGACGTATCACTTGCATTTACTCTACTTTATTTAGTTTGCTTTATTTACTACTGTTAAAATGAATACCCCTGAGAACACTAAGTTGTGTGATTTCACTAGCACAAATAATAATGATTTCCTATGCACACCTATTGTTCCACCTGCTACTACAGCAGAATTTTTTGAAATTAAACCTGCTTTACTAAATCTTGTTATGAGAGAGCAATTTTCTGGTTTTAGTTCGATGATGCTCGCTGCCCATCTTAATAATTTTGTTGAACTTTGTGAAATGCAAAAGTATAAGGATGTAGATGGTGACATTATAAAATTAAAATTGTTTCCTTTCTCCTTAAGAGGAAGAGCTAAAGATTGATTGCTATCTTTGCCTAAGAATAGTATTGATTCATGGACTAAATGTAAGGATGCTTTCATTGGTAGATATTATCCTCCCGCTAAAATTATATCTTTGAGAAGTAGCATAATGAATTTTAAGCAATTGGATAATGAACATGTTGCTCAAGCATGGGAGAGAATGAAATCTTTGGTAAAGAATTGCCCTACCCATGGACTAACTACTGTTGACCCACAAGTATAGGGGGTGTATCGTAGTATTTTCGATAAATAAGAGTGTCGAACCCAACGAGGAGCAGAAGGTGTTGACAAGCAGTTTCGATGAAGGATTCACTTGTAAATGCTCACAGACAAGTATTCGGGGGTTTTGATATAGCAGATAAATAAAGTACAAGTAAGTAAAATGCGAGAGTAATAATTGCAGCGAGTGGCCCAATCCTTTTTAGCACAAAGGACAAGCCGGTTTGTTTACTTATAATGACCAAACGTTCTTGAGGACACACGGGAATTTATTCTAGTGCTTTCGCTTCATATAGCTGATTAATCTTCATTGTTTTGATAAGTGATGTGTGGGTGAACCTATGCTAATGCACCGCCCTTCCTAGGACTAATACATACTTGTGATTATACCCCTTGCAAGCATCCGCAAATACAAGAAAGTAATTAAGATAAATCTAACCACGACCTTTAAACTGCGAGATCCTGCGATCCCTCCCGCATAGATATACCAACGGGGTTTAGGTTTCGTCACTCCGGCAACCCCACAATTAGCAAACGAATACAAGATGTATTCCCCTAGGCCCATAAAGGTGAAGTATCATGTAGTCGACGTTCACATGACACCACTAGAAGAATAACACCACAACTTAAATATCATAACAATGAATATTACCCAACATAATTCACTACTAGCATTTAGACTTCACCCATGTCCTCAAGAACTAAACGAACTACTCACGAGACATCATACGGAACATGATCAGAGGTGATATGATGATGAATAACAATCTGAACATAAACCTTGGTTCAATAGTTTCACTCAATAGCATCAATAACAAGGAGTAATCAATACCGGGAGAGTTTCCCCCTACCAAACAATCAAGATTCCACCCTAGATGTTACGGCGGTGACGAGGTGCAGCGGTGGAGATGGCGGTGATGATGATGGAGATGATGATCCCAATGATGCCAGCTCGATGACGGTGACGATGGCGTCGATTTCCCCCTCCGGGAGGGAATTTCCCCGGCGGATTTCAGCCTGCCGGAGAGCTCTTTTCTCTCTGGTGTTTTCCGCCCCGCAGAGGCGGCTGTGACTCTTCGCGATTATCCCCTGGAGCTTAGGTTTTTGGGATGAAGAAGTACGCGAAGGAGAGGCGGCCGAAGGGGGCTATGGGGCCCCTCCCCACAAGGCGGCGCGCCAGGCCAGGGCCCGCGCCGACCTATGGGGGGGCCCATGGCGGCCCTCCTCGTTCCCTCCTTTTGGCTGGCTTCGTCTTCTGGAAAAATAAGATCTTCAGTGTAATTGCCGTCAATTGTTGATCTTCCGAAATATTGCATTCTGACGGTGCTTTTTCCAGCAGAATCCTGACTCCGGTGAATGATCCTCCAATAATCATGAAACATGCAAAATAGATGAAATAACATAAGTATCATCTCTAAATATGAAATATATCAATGAATTACGATAAATTATGATATAAGATAGTGATGCAAAATGGACGTATCAACTCCCCCCAAGCTTAGACTTCGCTTGTCCCCAAGCGAAACTGAACTCAGTAAACAAGACCACATGTTTATGGAGTGAAGAGTCGATAAAAATAAAATACGGACAAGAAGCATCATATTGATTCACACAAGACATTCTAGTGAACAACTTCCTCATATAATTCAACTTGAAACAAGTAGAAGGAAATCACAAATAAAGGTGCATAGGAAATCATAATTGGTGATGGCAAACTTCGTTCTTGGTCAAAGGACAGTTAACAGATTGTACTTATTGATCGAGCAGCGCTCTTATATTAAAGCTTATAGCAAAACTTGCATACTCAATCATAATAATCTCCTCATAATCATCGATAATCTTCAAAGCTATATTCATTCAGATAAAACTTGTACTGAACAAGGAAGAATAAAAGGCATGATTAAGTATATCACAATATAGATGGTTGGATCACAACAACTCAATTGCTTGCTTAAGATGGAGGGAAATAGGTGTTGGGGGGATGACCCCCGGTATGCCAAAGGCATGCCAAACCGGATGGTTTGAGCCATCAAGATACCGGTTTAATGTTTATACCGGAGCACAAAGTTAAGAGTTTGGCTAAGTAAAGCTAAGCCGGTATCCCCAAGAGGGGTATACCGGAACCAGATAAAGAAGATACCGGGCTACCGGTAAGAAGTGCCCTGTAGCACGTCGGCAAGACTGGCCAAAGATTCTCTCCAGAGCTAAAGGACAAAGATGAGCTAAACAAAGTAGCTTCAAACGAAGCCCTGGCGCTAAAGAGGAAGGTGACGCTGAAAGAAGCCGGAGGACGTCAGCCTCCTTGATTAAAGAAGACCCCGGCGTCACTTATGATTAAAGTAACTTTGTAAAGTAGTTTGTCTAGTCAAAGATGCCATTAGGGTTTCTTCCTCTGTAAGCCACCCTCTCCCCTATATAAGGAGAGGGAGCACACCCGTACACGGGACGATCAATCGAGTAAGAAACCTTGTACGCACAAACCTGTATCCTGTGGAGATCAATGAAGAGAATGATCTAGAGCAGAGTGACATAGGCATCCCAAATGGGCCTGCCGAATATAGTACCCGGGGTTTATTGAAGGCCCACTACCCGAAGAATAAGAAGACTCGAGAGCCCAAGATGTATTTAAGGAAAAGATAGAGTTGTAATAGGAAGTGTTATTTGTAATCTGGCGGGATGAGTTAGAAACCATCCCGGACTCTGTAATCCTTGTATAGCACGAATCCCTCGGCTCCACCTATATAAAGGGGGGGTCGAGGGACGAGAAGAGGATCGAATCATTGTCTGCAAACCCTAGTTTTCATATTCGTCGAGTACTTTTCGGCTGAAACCTTCGAGATCTACTTGCCCTCTACTTCTAACTAAACCCTAGCCTACAATCCATAGGCATTGACAAGTTAATCCCTTGTCAATTGGCGCCGTCTCGTGGGAATTAGAGGCGTAAGGAGCTGATCTCGATGGCACGTTCAAGATCTTCGACATCGTCAACCGGAAGCAACACCATGGATCGAGGTAAACGGATCGCTGCCGATCTTGTTGATTTTGTTCCTCACCCACCCTCCCGTTTGGATGCATATGCATATCTGGCGGAGCCCTTGGAGATGACGTTCGGAAGGTTCCACTTTCGCGTCGAGAAGGAAGGATCGTATCGTATCGAAATTCCGATTTCGTCGGGATCGTCGGCGGTCGATTCTGATTTTTCAAGCTATGCATCGTCAACTGAGTCAGAAGAAGAAACTTCGACAACACGTTACGTCAGCATCAGAGCAAGAGAGAAACTCGCCAAGACCTTCAGCAACGCATCGTTTGAGTCATCTGCGGACTCATATATAAGCGATGGCTCAAGCGATGTCGACAGTTACGACTTCATCGACAAATCTCTCACAGTGGGCAAGGTCTTCATCAATCTCAACAATGATGTCACCGAACCCAACATAGATCCGAGTACAAAATATCATCAGATTTATGCTATCGAAGATCAAGAGGAAACATCGGAGGCCTTCGACGAGTTGGGAAATCCTTTTGTCGATCCCTCAGATCTAAGGAGAGGTATGGGCACTAAATATGTCGGGCCCACACCACGCGTCAGAGTCCAACTTTCACAGGCAGCCTGGGATAGAGCGGCAAAAGCCATAGATGGTTCGGAACCAATGACGACAACAGCTACGGACTCAAGAACTGCAGGCTTATCAATATAGGCTCGCACGAACTGCCAGAGAAATAGAAAAACAGACGAGCTGAGTTGAACAGGAGAAAGGAGGCAGCTTCGCATCCAGCGAGGAGAAGGGCAGATCTAAGTGGACAATCTAGAGTTTCGGGTGATAGCCACAGGGAGGCTCGGAACGAGAGGAAGATCAAGGTTACAACACATACCCGAAGCGTAAAGAGAGTTCTTGGTTCAAAACCTCGACATGTCCTTTATGTCGATAGACACAAGGGGAAATATTATCCCTAAGACACCAGAAGCTGGGTATATGGCGACACAAGCTTACATCCTCGCATCCGTGCCACCCCCAGGAGATCCAAGGGAAACATTATACAACATGGCATTGGCAGGAGTTGGAGCTATGGGGACAGCGTTCGTAGCAACGCCTCCCGAAGGAGCGAGCAAGGCAAAATAGTCCACGACCTGCGGCAGCAACGGCGGCAGCTCCGGAAGGACCAAGTGGAGCAAGAGACACAGGAGTACAAGCGAGGGTCGATAGAGCAAGGCAAAGCAGAAGAGATCATCGGCAGTCCCCGGAGCTTGATGATGAGGATATGTGCGGTCTACCGTGCTTCACGAGAAGAGTCCGAAAAACTCGAGTCCCCTCAGGATTCAAGTTACCCGATCACTTCAAAAAGTTCGACGGCTTGCAAGATCCGGAGGACTGGTTAATTGATTACCTCGAAACGGTGAAGCTAACCGGAGGAACTAGAGCAACTCGCGATGCAAAGTATTCGGGTGCACTTAAGTGGAGCTGCAAGATCTTGGATCAAAAAACTCCCGCCAGGATCCATCGACAGCCGGGAAAGTTTCGAGGACGTATTCGTCAAGAACTTCAGGTCCACATGCAAGAAGCCTCGCATCGTTGGAAGAGCTGAGGGCGTGTCGACAAAAGCCGGATGAGTCAATGAGAAAATACATCCAAAGGTGGAACATCATAAAAAACTCGGCAGAAAATATATCTGACGAGAGAGCAATAGATGCGTTTGTCGCAGGAATCAGGCGCGGAGATTTTGTTGAGGATTTGGGGAGGACCAATCCAAAAACAGTATCCGCATTGATGGAGATAGCAAACAGATGGGCAGACGGAGAAGACGCTGTCCACAATAAACGACACAGTCGCCGGAGGAGGACCGTGGTCGAAATTATCGGACGAGGCGACGATTTCCTCGGCGGTATCCGAATTATGACGCCCCGGGGCAAATTTCGGCAGGATTTCGGTCAAATACAGGAGGAAGCAATAGAGACGATTATCGGAGAAGCAATGAGCAGCGAGGCGATAATAGGGACGACTCCCGCAACAGGCAAAATAGTGGGCCAAGGTTTCCACGACCTTTTGTGTCTCCCGAAGAAATGCTGAACGGACCGTGCCAGATGCATTTCTTCCTCGATAGCAATGGGAAAAGACAGTCAGGACACCTGCAGAAAGATTGTCGAAATTTTCAAGCAATGTTCAGATGTGCGTAAAACGCTCACGCACGAGCAGACACGAGAGAAACCCTCGGGAGCCTAGGAGCGAAGTTCATCTACCGCCACCTCCCGCGATTACAGAAGGCAATCAACACCAGCTCAGAATAGCGGCAGCACCTGCACCACCACCCTATGTTGATCCTAACTCCAACGGAGCAGTGTCGATGATTCAGAAGGGAAGGCCATCTAATAGAGCTCAAAAAGTAATCTCGCGACAGGTGTTTATGGCAGAGAAAATGCCTCCACCAACAATTGAGTACCTTAATTGGTCAGGACAAGATATCGGTTTCACAATAGCAGATCATCCGCAGCAAGTTCCTCGACCAGGGCAGTCAGCACTTATACTGCCAGCAGTTATCGCAGGATTTGATGTTTCTCGAGTATTCATAGATGGTGGCAGCAGCTTAAACCTTATGTATGCAGATACGTTGAGAAAGATGAACATATCCTTAGCAAACTTGAAGCCAACGGACACAAGGTTTCACGGCATCACACCAGAAAAACCAAGTTACCCATTGGGGAAGATCAACCTCGACGTTCAGTTTGGAACCCGAGAAAATTATAGAATCGAGAAACTGGAGTTCGAAGTCGTGGATTTTCCATCGCAGTACCACGCTTTGCTGGGACGACCAGCATACGCTAGATTTATGGCAGTACCACACTATACCTACCTGTTATGGAGATTGCCTGGACCCAAGGGACCAATCACGGTCAAAGGGAGTTTCGCCTTAGCTGATAAGTGCGACAAGGATTTCCATCGGTTATCAGAAACCTTCGGGATGCAAGCTGAATACTTGGCGTCAAAAAGCATGACTGATTACGACGTACTGCCAGACGTCGGAAGGCCAAACAAAGAATCAACTTTCAACGCAGAGAAAAATTCTAAGGAGGTGCGATTCACCCGACGGATCCAAAAAAGACGACATCTATTGCAAACAACATGGATATCGCATAGGAAAGCGCGCTCGTCGAGTTCCTCCGTGAGAACTGGAAAATCTTCGCATGGTGTCCAGCCGACATGCCAGGAGTACCCGGGGAACTTGCCGAGCACCACCTAAATTTGGATCCAACAAGCGAAACCAATCGGACAACCTTTGCGGCGTTTTTCGGAACCAAACCGCAAATCCATGCTATCGAAATAAATCGACTAGAGGAAGCTGGTTTTATCGGAGAGATATCTACGTAAGCCACATGGGTAGCTAACCCGGTGATGGTGCCAAAGAAAAACACGACGAGTCCTTCGCATGTGCGTCGACTTCACGTGTCTCAACAAACATTGCCCTAAGGATCACTTTCCCCTCCCAAGGATCGATCAAATCATCGACTCCACGGCAGAGCTGTGAACGTCTTTCCTTTTTGGATGCATACTCTGGTTATAACCAGATCAGATTAAAAGAAGAGGATGAAGCCAAAACAGCGTTTATTACACCTTACGGCGTGTTTTGTTACAAGACAATGCCCTTTGGTCTAAAAATGCGGGAGCAACATATCAGAGGATGATGCAGAAGTGTTTAGCAACACAGATCGGGGAAAACGTGCAAGTGTACATTGATGATGTCGTCATAACATCAAAAAAGGGGACAACACCGATCGAGGATCTCAAAGAAACTTTTGACAACCTCGACAAATTCCGCCTCAAGCCGAACCCGACGAAGTGTTCTTTTGGCGTCCCGAGCAGGAGAACTTCTGGGGTTTCTAGTTTCAGCAAGAGGGATTGAATCAAATCCCGACAAAATACAAGCCATAGTAACTATGAGGAAGCCAACGAAGTTGAAAGAAATACAGCAGCTAACTGGGCGAGTCGCAGCTTTGAGCAGATTCGTTGCCAGGTTAGGAGAAAAAGCGTTACCATTTTATGCGCCGATCAAACAAGGAGATAAATTCCGAGTGGAACGAAGAGGCCGATAGAGCTTTCGAGGATCTGAAGCGAAAAATATCGACACCACCAATCCCGGTGGCTCCAAAGGAAAAGGAACCTCTCCTGCTCGTATATTGCAGCCACACCCCAAGTGGTTAGCACGGTGTTAGTTGTCGAAAGAGAAGAAGAAGGGAAAATCCATGGAGTACAGCGACCAGTATACTTCGTGAGCGAAGTCTTGTCTCCCTCAAAACAAAGGTACCCTCGGTACCAAAAGCTAGCATATGGAGTGTTCACGACGAAGACGAAAATTGCGCCACTATTTTTCGGCACACCCGATCATAGTAGTCAATGAAGCTCCTTTATCAAATATACCTGAACAACCCGTAAGCTACGGGTCGTGTCTCCCTTTGGGGAATAGAACTTTCCCTCGGGACATCACGTATGAAAAAGAAAAGCAATAAAGTCGCAAATACTACCGGACTTCATCGCGAGTGGATGGAGTTGCAAAATACGGGACCCCCGCATTTATCGAGAACCTGGACTATGAATTTTGATGGGTCCAAGAGACTAGAAGGGGCCGGCGCAGGAGTAGTACTCATATCACCCGAAGGCGACAAGCTGAAGTACATCCTTCGGATGACGTTCCCTAACGCGTCTAACAATGAAGCAGAATATGAGGCTCTCATACACGGGATGAAGATGGCGAAAGCTTGCGGAGCAACTCGATTAAAAATCTTTGGCGATTCACAGTTGGTAGCTCAGCAAGTTATGAACCAATGTGACGCAGTCAATGATAGCATGATGGCATACAAGGAAGTGTACAATGAGCTCGAGAAGTTGTTCGATGGATGCGAAGTAAATCATATTAGTAGATTGAGCAACGACGAAGCCGACGTTCTGGCAAACATCGGGTCGCAGGTGCCTTGCGGTCCCGCCGGGTGTATTTTGGGAAGAGATAACAGAGAGATCCACCGAGTCGACAAAATTAAAAAAGAAGGAGAAGAAACCCTCGGGGGCTACCAAGGAGAAGCAAGAGGAAGAAGAAGAAGAGCAAGACCTAGTCATGGTAATACAAATACCATGGATGCAGCCATACATATCATATATACTCAGGAAAGAAATACCCGATGATCCAGTCGAGGCAAGGCGAGTAATTCGACGATCCAAAGCTTTCACAGTGGTTAAGGGAGAATTATATAAGAGAAGTATTTCAGGCGTCTTGCAAAGGTGCGTCACACCTGAAGAAGGAAGAATAATTCTGAAGGACGTACACGAAGGAATATGTGGCCACCACGCAAGTAGTCGAGCTATCGCAGCCAAGGTTTTTCGGGCAGGATTCTCTCGGTTAACAGCAATCGAGGATGCTAAGGACATAGTACGAACTTGCGACGCGTGTCAAAGGTTTGCCGCAAAACCTCACTCTCCAGCAGCAGAGCTAGCACCAATACCTTTGTCGTGGCCCTTTGCACAATGGGGACTCGATATGGTGGGCAAGTTACACAAATCATGGCCGGGAGGAAAGGAATACATCGTCGGTAGCCGTCGACAAATTTACAAAGTGGATAGAAGCGAAGCCGATAAATTCACCGGACGGAGCATCGGCGAGTAAAATTCATACAAGGCCTCATCTTCAGGTTTGGAGTGCCCCACAGCATCGTCACAGACAACGGCAGCAACTTCACATCCAATGAATTCAAAGACTATTGCAAAGAGGTGGGTATCAAGCTGAATTTTGCGTCAGTTGCACACCCTCAAACCAACGGGCAAGTCGAGAAAGCCAATGGCATCATCTGCAATGGCATCAAGAAACGTCTGTCGGGACCTTTAGAAAAAGCTCGACATACCTGGCCTGAAGAATTACCAAGTGTGTTGTGGAGCATCCGAACAACACCAAATACGGCGACACAGGAAACCCCGTTTTTTCTGGTCCATGGCGCGGAGGCGTACTTCCAATAGAAATAGAGCACGACTCTCCTAGAGTGACAAGCATATGATGAAGAAGCTTCAAAGATAGCATTGGAAGACGATATGGACGCACTCGACGAAGCTCGAGACGAAGTACTATCTCGCGTAACCAAATATCAACGGGACTTGAAGAATTACCACGGCCGACGTCTGCGGCCAAGATCTTTTCAGGTGGGCGACCTAGTTCTTCGGCTCACGCAAAAAAGTCATGAAAAAATCGAGTCACCATGGCTTGGTCCTTACATCGTCACGGAAGTAATCGGAGGAGGAACATACAGGATAAAGGACAAGAAGACGGGGGTGGAGGAGCCAAACCCCTGGAACGTGGCGCAACTCAGGCGGTTCTACGCCTAGAGTCGAAATATAGTCCTTGTAAAACTTCAATGTACTGAAACGCCCACGAGTTTTCGGACGCACTCTTTTCCTTTTTCGGGGCACCGAGTGGGGCCGGGAAAGGTTTTTAATGAGGCGGGCTCGTGGTGCTACAATATAATAAAGATAGTGGAGATATACTTCTTATTTTTCGACACGCTCGGGGGCTCAAACGCCCAAGCCTCGAAATACATACAATATAGATTCACTGAAATATTTCGCCTTGGTACATTAATACCTCGCCAAATATAAAAAAAAATCGGGAGACAGCAATCATAAATATAGTGTACACATCAAAAACTATAAGTGCCTTGGTTTAAAAACCTCGCCATGCAAACATAGAACTTCGACATCAACGATACTCAACAATGGGCAATCTACCCAAAGAACAAACAAAGAGGTCTTATTCCAGCAGGAAAAATAGATTTCAAGGAAGGAAAAATAGTGTAATCTTCAGGCTCGGGGGCTTCAACAACATAGAGAACCTCAGCAACACACAATGAGTTCCTTCGGAAATATGAGATACAAGATGTCTAACATGATACAAGTCAATGAAATCCCAAGATAGTATCTACCGATAAACCCCTGGTTGTTTTGTGTTCAGCATAAGAACCCTTGGTAAAGAATTCGGAGTCCATCCGAAGGAGTTCATCTATCATCGACTCGGCCACAGGAGCTACCATGGCATCGATTGAGTCAATATCATTCTTTCGACGCGTCTTCTTGGCTAGACAACCAGCAACAATCTTCGTCAGGTCCAACTTTGGGTAACAAATGTTTATCATAATCATGGCAAATCTCGCTCCAGCAGTGAGTTGAGCCCGCACGAAGTTATGGATGCGAGGAGCATCTCTGAATACCTCCAATAATTCGGGAAGAGTTTTTGGAACCTCGTTTCTTGGAAACAGATTCCTATAGACAAGGGTCAATGTTGACGTGCAAAAGCTGAGAAAATCGCGCACCTGGCAAGCACGATCTTGGAACCTAACAATTTGTTGGGTTCGTTCGGGAGTGGCCCGAACAAACACCCATGGTTAAGGGAGAGATTAACAAGAAGATTTGTCCTCTCATTCACTCTCCGATCTTCGGCGACAGAATCAAGAACCGAGCCTCGTTAAAAGCGACGAGGCAAGAAATTGGAAGAAAGGCACGAGCAGGATAAAGAAGAGGCATCAAAAGAAGGCAAAACGCACCTAGCATATCCGAGCTAGCCTCTAGCATCAGCTCAAGCATACTATTCTCTCGGGTTGTGGCTCCCTTTGCTTCCGATACGGCGGCATCCCTAGCAGCCACAGCTTCTTCGGCTTGTCGAAGAGCAAGTTTTTCCCCTTCAGAGGCTTTTCGAGATTGTTCCATCATGGCCAAAGTTTGTTTCTTCATAGACTGAAGTTGTTGTCGAAGTTCTTGTAAATTTTCCGACAAATGTCCGCTTGATGAACTCTTGAGGAGACCAGGGTCGACTAACATTTTCTTTGAGAAGGAAGATGCAGGTGAAGCGACGGCGAGCAAGGAGGAGTCGAGTAGTTATCAAATATTAGCTGGAAAAGAAAGGCCCGGGATCAATGAAAAGCACGAAGGGAAATTTCATTACTTGCTAGAATATTTACATGGGTATTACAAAAGAAAGTTCTCCAGGAGGACTAAGTGAATAACCTGTCGCCAAGGCTAAAATGGCGACAAGAGCAAAAGAAATAGAAAAAGAAACAAGGAGGCATGCAACTAGACCTCCGGCCTCGAGGAGCTCGGGAGTCGAAGTTGGCTTAATCCCGAGATACGCCAAGATTTTCTTTGTATTGGGCTTGGCCGCCTTCATCGGTGATTTCCACCTCGATCGCTCTATTTGATCGGTGTCGCCAACCTTCATCCAGTCGAGAGTCTGGCCGGTCGTCGACAACTGAGCAACGAGTATTTTCAACAGCCACCTTCATATTTTCATGGCGCATCTTCAGCCCAAGATCTTCTGATGTATTGAAAAGCTTGGCAAGGTCAAGGAAAGTCGAAGGTTCCTCTTTCTTCGGGAAGAAGTAGGGGAACAACGCCGACAAAGCCCCACCGGCATTGGCCACGCCTTCACGAATTTCGCGTCCATGGAACTCTAGAAGAGAAAGTGCGTCAAGGAGAGGGTCATTGACGAGGCTTCTCCGGATCAAAATCTTGGTTGGTTTGGGCTGCCACATAAGACAGAACATTAGTCGAAAACCAAGAAACAAGAAGTACAAACAAAACAGAAGGGACAAGTGATATTACTCAGCGTACGTCGACTTTGCGAATTCAAACGCTTGATGATCCCTTGTTCTCGTGCAACTTGTGCAGATTTTTGCTCGTGCAAGGCAGATTCAGCATCTTTGAGCCTTTGCTGCAATTCTTCGACACTAGCAGCCTTTGCTTTGGCATCATCGGCTTCAGCTCGGCTTCGCTAGCGGCAAGCTCAGCTTTCTTGCAAGCCGTTTCACTTTTCTCAAGATTCCGAGAAAGTGTCTCGGCACGTTCGTTAGCTTCGCAAGTTTTTCGTCGAGATGCGGAAAAGAAAAAGAAGAAAGATCAGAAATAGCGACAAGCGATTGGCGTAAAATACCAAGGAAAAACAGCAAGTGAAAAAGACGTACCTTCGGCTCTGCTCGGCATACTCGCGGTACCCAATAAATTGGGACCCGATGCGGATAAGATCCTTGATCATAGGTCTGTCAAAGAAGAAGAAAAGAAGGGGAAAAACTTCGGCATTACAAAAAGTAAGGGTCCATAAAAGCAAAATAAAGGAAAGATAGATCTCAATAAACTTACATCATCCAAGAGCTGCGACGAAGAGCTGCTCAATTGAGGAGGAGGCTCAACGATCATTTCAACCCTTGCCCTTTTTGGCGAAGGGACAAGGGGGCTCGACGGTGGAGTAGTGGTGACGACGTTTTGTTGGGGAGGCGATGTTTCATCTCCTTCAACTAACGTGTCACGAAACGAGCACGATACGTGACGTGCTTGGTCCGAGGAGCTACGTCGATGAATCGGTACTTCTTCTTCCTCATCACTAGTGAACAAAAATCGACAGTACAAAAAGCAAAACAAGATAAATCTTTCGAGCACATAAAAAAAGGGGAGGAGAGATAAAGGTCGACTTACGAGCTGATGAGGGATTCAACATAAGGATCATAAGCTGCCTTCGGATGAGAAGGAACAACTTCTTCAGCCTTAGAAATGCCAGAATCCTCGGCTTCAGTCCTTTTCCTTTTGTTCTTTGGAGAAACGAGCGGGAGGAAGGGATTCGGTCGATTCACCGGCTTCGGACTCGGCTTCTTTCTCATGAGAAGCCGCAGATTTGTGAGAACCCGCGACTTCACTTTCAGGAACAGAAGAGCCTTGAGCATCTTCGGCAACTATACCCATTTCTTCGACTTCTCCATCCTCAGGAAGAGGAGGAAGGGAAGCCATAGTAGGGTGATCCTATAAAAAATAGCGACAAAGAGAAAAAATAGCGAGATATTAATACAATAAGATGCAGGAAAAACTCGGAACAAGATAAAAATTCGAGAAGACAAAATACCTCGGGAAGAGGATTGGTGGAGTTGTAGGGTGCCACGCGACAGGAGGAAGGAATAGGATCCTTCTTACTCAGCGAGGTAATTCTTCGGATAAGCTTCTCCAAGTCCTTCACGGAAAGATCACCGGAGAGCCTATTGGCGTCATTGGCACCGAGTATGTCCAAAGGGGATTTTTGCGAGCACGAAGAGGCTGCACTCTAATTCTAAGAAAATAGGCTGTGATTTGGACACCGGATAATTCTTTGCCTCGAGTATTTTGGAGCTGATGGATACGAGACATAAGAGCTTCGTCGCCTTCTTCTCTTCTTCGGAAACTTCGGCGTCCCGGGAGTGGCGGCGTTGAATCTTCGCGTTTCCGTCGAAGGGAACTATGTTATGTTCCACGGAATTGGCGCTTTCTTCGTGTATATAGAGCCATCTCTTGCGCCATCCTTGGACAGAGTCGGGAAATTTGACGTCGAAATAATCGACATCGGTTCGGACACGGATAACTACGCCACCTATGTTGTAGGTGGCGTTGTGCGCGCCATTGCGGCGAAGGCAGAAAATGCGCTTCCAAAGAGCCCAATTGGGAGCGACTCCAAGGAAGCATTCACAAAGAGTGATAAAAATAGAAATATGGAGGATCGAATTGGGAGTCAGCTGGTGCAAGCTGAATCCCGTAAACAAAGAGAAGACCGCGGAGGAAATCATGGATTGGGGGAGATAGGCCACGGATGAGATGATCAACAAAACTAACCCGATACTCCATTGGAGGGTTGGGATAGCTTTCTTCGCTGGGAAAGCGGATGGCGTCTTCCTTCTTCATAAGGCCAAGCCTTTTCATCGAGGTTGGCGTCTTGATTGGAGATTTTAGATCTCTCCCACTCAAGATCTTCGGCAGCCATCGCGGACTGCGGAGTGCTTGTGGCGAGTCGAGGCGCGCGCGCGGTGGCATCAACGGCAATGGGCAGAGCAATGTATGCGAGTGCGGAAAATCAGAGAGAGTTGGGCGCAGGGAAAGTTTTGTGAAGAGGAACAGGTGAGCGGCGCAAGCAAGGGGATGAACGGAGGTTGAAGACAGGTTTATATAGGAATTGGGTGAAGCAGTGTGCCGTTGGATGAGGAGATCGTGTGGTGATAATAGATCCTCTAGACACAAGGGCAAAAAAGTATTTTTACTGGGGATAGGCGTTACGATACGTGCGCCAGAAAAAGCGGAGGACGTGTGTCCCCCACTTGCACGACGTGTCAACGTGGTGGAAACGATGGACCCACAAAACAGAAAAATCTCGGCCATTGATGGAGTTGAAGAAATTTTGTCAAGGAAAAATGTGTCGACAAGAAAAATAAAAGGAGAATGGCGACAGGATGACTTATTTGCATACTTCGGGAGCCTTTGGTCAGAAACAAGTTTTTGCCCAAATGCTCGGGGGCTACTTCGAAAAAAAAAGTAAAATTTCGACCATGGTAAATATAGAAAATGTTGAGCCTACAGTCAAGCACAAGTTCTTGGCTGTAGCCTCGAGGCTACTCCCATCGGGAGCGCTCGTTCGCGCACCCGAGAAATAAAAAAAAAAAAAAAAGAGAAAAAAGAAAAGAGAAGAAGAAGGAGGAGAGAATATCGAGGAGATAATGGCAATATAGCGACAAGGTGGACTAAAATGTTGAGCCTACAACCAAGCACAAGTTCTTGGCTGTAGCCTCGGGGCTACTCCCATCGGGAACGCTGTTCGCGTGCCCGATGAAGTTAACAAAGGAAAAATAAAACGAGCAAGAGAGTATATTTCGAGTTATAATTAACTCTACATATACTCCCATCGGGAGAGCAATATAAGTCATATTTGACTCGATAAAATGTGCCATTCCAACAGCCGGAAAAGCACTCGACAATATATTCTCGAACGCGAAAGTTGCGATCAATTTCTGAATGCCGCGGATTTGCGAAGGTAAGACCCCGGAACTATTCTCGCTGGGCGTGGCATCGCCAAAGATCGCGCTCCGCTACTTTTGTCCGTATCAACGGATGCGAAGAAAAATCCTAACGGACGCGTTAGGTACTCGATAAATTCGACTGGGACTCGACGGAATGGTAAGACCTTAAGCGGCACTCTGTCGAAGTTTACACCGATATCCCGAGATCATGTCCGGGGACGTGATTTTGAAGTAGGTTGTTGCGGATTGCCACTAGAGCAGTTAACTAGTACCTGATCCGTCAGATGAACTAGCCCCAACTACCAATATCCCTGTACAATATAGAATTTTATGAGAAAAAGTATGAAAGTTAGAGCTTTCGAGTAAAAATAAACGGTAGAGATTTTCCCTGACTCTATGATTCAAGCAAAATCTCGGGGGCTACTGACATAGGCATCCCAAATGGGCCTGCCGAATATAGTACCCGGGGTTTATTGAAGGCCCACTACCCGAAGAATAAGAAGACTCGAGAGCCCAAGATGTATTTAAGGAAAAGATAGAGTTGTAATAGGAAGTGTTATTTGTAATCCGGCGGGATGAGTTAGAAACCATCCCGGACTCCGTAATCCTTGTATAGCACGAATCCCTCGGCTCCACCTATATAAAGGGGGTCGAGGGACGAGAAGAGGATCGAATCATTGTCTGCAAACCCTAGTTTTCATATTCGTCGAGTACTTTTCGGCTGAAACCTTCGAGATCTACTTGCCCTCTACTTCTAACTAAACCCTAGCCTACAATCCATAGGCATTGACAAGTTAATCCCTTGTCACAGAGTTCTTCCTTGTGTGTTTCTTCTTCTACCTTTGCCTTTGGCTGAGTTCTTGAGGAAACCATCCGGAAGTTCGTCCTATCTAATCAAAAACCCTCCCCCGAATCCTCTTGCGCTCATTCGGCCCCAACTTAAGCCATCCTATGGCATTTGTCTGTTCACCACGACGACAGTTGGCGCCCACCGTGGGGCATGAAGTGGCGCTTGCTGGAGTTCACATTCGGGCGGGCATCCTTGAGGTCGCCGGCGAGCGAACGGTGTCTGCGCTCGTCCAGCGCCTCTACTCCATGGACTTCATCAACGACAACGCGGGCTGCTTCGCCAATGGCGGCATCTTCCCCAAGAACGGCCGCGTCATCGAGTTCGGCAGCCACCGCGTCTACTTCGGCACTGTCCCTGTGCGCCAGCGCCTCTCGCCGGTGCTGGTGGCACCGGATCCGCCAAGGTGGCTCTGTGCTGGCCGCGCTGCCGGCAGCGTCGAGGTGATGATGACTGGCGCGGTTGGCGCTGGCAAGGAGGTTGTGGATGAAGGTGCTGGCCGTGCGGCATCGACCCGTCCGGCCAAGCCACCGCTGGAGCGCGACGCAGGCGCTGCGGGAGCATCTTCCGCACCACAAGAAACACCACTCCAAGCGGCGATGAACGTGCTGGTGATAACCCACAAGTATAGGGGATCGCAGCAGTCTTCGCGGGTAGTAAAACCCAATTTATTGATTCGACACAAGGGGAGACAAAGAATACTTGAAAGCCTTAACAGCGGAGTTGTCAATTCAGCTGCACTCGGAAACGAGACTTGCTCACAAGAGTTTATCGAGTAGTAACAGTTTTATAGCGATAGCGGTAGTGAAATAACAACGAGCGAGTAACGAGAGACAGCAGTAGTGATTATAGTAAACAGCAGGATTAAAATACCGTAGGCACGGGGACGGATAACGGGCGTTGCATGGATGAGAGAAACTCATGTAACAATCAAGCGGGGCATTTGCGGATAATAATAAAACGGTGTCCAAGTACAAAGCAATCAATAGGCATGTGTTCCAATTATAGTCGTACGTGCTCGCAATGAGAAACTTGCACGACATCTTTTGCCCTACCAGCCAGGTGGCAGCCGGGCCTCAAGGGAATCTATCGGATATTAAGGTACTCCTTTTAATAGAGTACCGGAGCAAAGCATTAACACTCCGTGAACACATGTGATCCTCACATCACTACCATCCCCTCCGGTTGTCCCGATTTCTATCACTTCGGGGCCATTGGTTCCGGACAGCGACATGTGTATACAACTTGCGAGTAAGACCATAAACAATGAATATCATGATGAAATAATAACATGTTCAGATCTGAGATCATGGCACTCGGGCCCTAGTGACAAGCATTAAGCATAACAAGTTGCAACAATATCATCAAAGTACCAATTACGGACACTAGGCACTATGCCCTAACAATCTTATACTATTACATGACCAATCTCATCCAATCCCTACCATCCCCTTCAGCCTACAGCGGGGAATTACTCACACATGGATGGGGGAAACATGGCTGGTCGATGGAGAGGCGTCGGTGGTGATGATGGCGGTGATCTCCTCCAATTCCCCGTCCCGGCGGAGTGCCAGAACGGAGACTTCTGGCTCCCGAGACGGAGTTTCGCGATGTGGCGGCGTTCTGGAGGGTTTCTGGCGACTTCGACTTCCTCCCGTGCGTTTTTAGGTCGAGGGCTATAAGTAGTCCGAAGGAGGGCGTCGGAGGCCGGCCGAGGGGGCCACACGCTAGGGCCGCGCGCCCCCCTCCCGGGCCGCGCCGCCCTAGGGTGTGGGGCCCTCGGGCCTCCACCTGACTTGCCCTTCTGGCTTCGTGAGTCTTCTGGGAAAATAGGGCCTTCTATATAAATTCCGAGGTTTTTTCTGAAAGTTGGATTTCTGCACAAAAACGAGACACCAGAACGGTTCTGCTGAAAACAGCGTTAGTCCGTGTTAGTTGCATCCAAAATACACAAATTAGAGGCAAAACAATAGCAAAAGTGTTCGGGAAAGTAGATACGTTTTGGACGTATCAACTCCCCCAAGCTTAGCTTATTGCTTGTCCTCAAGCAATTCAGTTAACAACTGAGCGATAAAAGAACTTTCACGAACACATTTGTTCATATGATGTATATATTTTCATGCTATGGATAACACTTAGGCAGTTCATAATAAGATACATGCAAATAAGATCATCTAATAGCTATGTCAATCATGGAAAGGTACCAACAATTAATAACAAGCATCATGAATCATGTATATAAGCAGGATTGCAATGTTCATAAAAGAGTATGATAGAGTGGTATCTCGCTTGCCCATATTTGATTAGCAAAACATAAATGCTCGAGCACCTCCGAAGTTCATAGAAAGACTAGAAATAGTGATTGTCAAAGATAAAAGCATCAAAGTTATACCACAGATCAATCATATTTTGAGACAAGCATATTACACTAAGAATGACAGTTGTGCTCTCAAGAAAGTGCTCAAAGAAAGGATGAAGACACAACATAAAAGTAAAAGATTGACCCTTCGCGAGAGGAAGCGAGGGATTAACATGCGCTAGAGCTTTTCATTTGTAAAGCGAGAGTAAAATTATTTTGAGAGGTGTTTGTTGTTGTCAACGAATGGTAATGGGTACACCAACTACCTCGCCAACCGGACTTTCAAGAGCGGCTCCCATGAAGGACGTTATCTCTACCAGCAAGGTAGATCATCCCTCTTCTCTTTTGTTTACACACGTATTTAGTTTTATTATGGGTGACACTCCCCCAACCTTTGCTTACACAAGCCATGGCTAACCGAATCCTCGGGTGCCTTCCATCAATCACATACCATGGAGGAGTGTCTATTTGCAAAATTAAGTTGCTTACTGATGAATCAGAGCAAAACATGTGAAGAGAATTATTAATGAAGTTTGATTAATCGGGGCTGGAAACCCCATTGCCAGCTCTTTTTGCAAAATTATTGGATAAGCGGATGTGCCACTAGTCCATATGAAAGTCCGTCAAGAGTAAATGACAAGGTTGAAAGTTAAACACCACATACTTCCTCATGAGCTATGAAACATCAACACAAATTAAGAAGCATTTTGAAGGTTTAAAGGTAGCGCATGAGAATTTACTTGGAATGGTTTGAAATGCCATGCATAGGTATTTATGGTGGACACTCTGGAATAACTTGGTTTTCATGTGTTTGGAAGCACGAGCAGCGTTCCCGCTCAGTACAAGTGAAGGTTAGCAAAAGACTAGGGAACGACAAATCAAGAGAGCGATAGAATCGTCATAATCATGCTTGCGGCAAAATAAATTAACCGAGGCATAAAAGTGATACCGTAACTCCGAAGCAATGTAAATCATTGAGGCTTAATTGACTCTTGTTCAGTCATATGCATGCGTGAGCATGTGCCAAGTTAATTCAAACAAATTATTCAGAGGAGGATACCACAATATCATACCTATTTATGAATAAAACAATGCAAGCAAACATCCATGACATGCTACTCATATTAATAAATTGGAGCTAAACATGAGAGATCATGAACTCGCTAGACTTTCTTAAATGACATATACCTCATATGAACCAATCAAGCATGCTCACATGGATGAGTATATGTACAAAAATGAAAACAAATAGAGTTCATACCAGCCTCTCACCACAATCAGATTGTCGTAGATCGTCATTATTGCCTTTTCACTTGTGTAGTTTGGATAATATGAAATGAAAACCACGCTCCAGCCACCGAAGACCATTGAACCCATAATGAACTTTACAAAACAAAGAAGAACAGCAAATATTTTTGGTGTTTTCGAATTTGAGAACAAGAACAAAAGGAAACAAGCAAACAAAGCAAAATCTTTTTGGGTTTTCTTATAGCAAACTAGCAATAGCAAATAAAGCGAAACAAATGCAAGAATCAAAATAAACAAATGGTGAAGAGAAACAACAGAAATATTTTTGGTCTTTTTGTGTTTTAGAAATGAAACAAAGCAAGAACAAGAAAATGAAAACTAAAAGAAACACAGAAAAACAAGATGGCACAAATCTGCCAAAACTTGACAGCAGTACAAAAATCGATTTTTACAAAAATCGTCCGTTGCTCAGCTCGAAAAGTGTTCAACTAATGATAGTTAGATAACAACCTGGGGAACATGCACAAAAATTGGCAGCTCAAAATAACGTTCTGGCTGTGCGCACGAATTTTTTTAGTAACAGTCCAGAATCTGTTTTCAAGCAGCACTTCCCCAAATATCATCTCCCTCTCATTAGAAAACCACTCAAAGAAACTAAACAAGTATGTACAAGTATCCAGCAACCATAATATGCAAAGAATGAGTGATTCCGGTATACCTCCCCCAAGCTTAGGCTTTTGACTCTTCTTGATCACATTATATCACCCTTCTCTCTTGACCCTTGAAAACTTCTGCCACACCAAACTTCTCATAAACTTCATTAGAGGGGTTAGTACTCAAAAACTTTAATCCACTTTAGTCCTGTAGTGACACATTGCAAGAACTCAATAAAACATTAGCTACAGCTCTCCACGTCTAGAAAGCCTCACTTAAAGTCCACAAGAGACAATGCAAAAAAAAAACAGAGACAAAATCTGTCAAAACAGAACAGCCAGTAAAGACGAATTTTTAAGAGGTACTTCCGTTGCTCAAATCAGAAAACTCAAAACTAATGAAAATTGCGTACATATCTGGGGATCATTCACGTAAATTGGCAGATTTTTCTGAGTTACCTACAGAGAATCATACCCAGATTCGTGACGACAAGAAATCTGTTTCGCGCAGAAATCCAAATCTAGCATCAACCTTCTATTAGAGACTTCACTTGGCACAACATTGCAATAAAATAAAGATAAGGAGAGGTTGCTACAGTAGTAACAACTTCCAAAACACAACAAAACAGTAGCAAAATAAACACATGGGTTATCTCCCAAGAAGTGCTTTCTTTATAGCCATTAAGATGGGCTCAGCAGTTTTAATGATGCACTCGCAAGAAATAAGAGTTGAATCAAAAGAGAGCATCAAGAAGCAAATTCAAAACACATTTAAGTCTAACCCACTTCCTATGCATAGGAATCTTGTACACAAATAAATTCATGAAGAACAAAGTGACAAGCATAAGAAGGTAAAACAAGAGTAACTTCAAAATTTTAAGCATATAGAGAGGTGTTTTAGTACCATGCAAATTTCTACAGCCATATTTTCCTCTCTCATAATAATTTTCAGTAGCTTCATGAACAAACTCAACAACATAACTATCACATATAGCATGCTTTTCATGATCCATAATCACATAATTTTTATCAAGCTCAAAAATAATAGGATCAAAACTTTCAAACCCACTTTTATCAATAATATAACAAGATGATTGATCAATCTCAAAGGATATGGGAGTCATAGATAAAGTCAAGAACTCTCCAATCCCATTTTCATTAGTAGTACAATTAATATTATCAAGTAACATAGGACCATCATCTAGAGATTTATCATAAACATTTGCTAAGCAAAACTCTTTAGTACCATGCATATCGACATCAGGAACAAACAAAGCATTATCATAAAATTTATCAAAATAGCATGGATTATCATAGATAACAGGAGCATAATTATTCTCACAAGTTTTACTCATAGGGAATATTTCAAGAGAATCCACAGGAACATAACATTCAACCTCTTTCGGTAAGCATGGAGGACAATCAAATAGTGTAAGAGATAAAGAGTTACTCTCATTAGAAGGTTGGCATGGGTCGCTAATCCATTCTTACTCCTTTTGTTCATCACTCTCCTCTTCTTTTTCATCCAATGAGCTTTCAGATTCATCGAATTCCTCCTCTTTTTCATCCAATGAGCTTTCAGGTTCATCAATTTCTTCTTCCACTGGTTCCTGCAAATTGTGAGTGCATTCTTGTGCATTAATGAGTCTCTCTTTATAATCAATGATATAAGGATTATCACCGTAGCTTTCTATGCAAAAATTAAGGATAGAAGAGACATAATCTTTAAGGTCCTTACAAACAACACAAGTTTCATAATTTTTAGCAATGAAGGATTCAATCTCAGAGGCTCCCATAAACAAAACAAATTGTTCTACTTCTTCGAACCCAAAATGAATATAGTTATTCCAATTATAGTTCTTAATTAAAACTTCCTCACTAAAGCCACATTGAAATTTAAGATGTTTAGTATCCTGTTGAGAGAAACAGTTTATATCATGGCGTTTAAGCAAGATTTTAGCAATTGTATTCAATTTTTCTATCACAGCACTCATAACTTTTCCCGTTCTTGATTCTCTATAATTATTATATAATTCTATAAGCTCCAAATAGGTTGTGGGTTCTTCCATAACAACAGTTTTTAATTTTTTTATTTTTCAAATTTTTATGGATTTTTGGGTATATGAGGAAAATAAAACAAAACAAAAACAAACTAGACAAAAGTAAACTAAGCAGAATAATACTAGACAGAAATAAACTAAGCACAAATAAACTAGACAAAAGTAAACTAAGCAAAACAAAATAAAATAAAATAAAATAGAGAGAGAGGTAAAGTGTACTCCCCAGGTGAACTTATGAGTAGAGCTACGCCTCCCCGGTAACGGCGCCAGAAAACAGTCTTGATAACCCACAAGTATAGGGGATCGCAGCAGTCTTCGCGGGTAGTAAAACGCAATTTATTGATTCGACACAAGGGGAGACAAAGAATACTTGAAAGCCTTAACAGCGGAGTTGTCAATTCAGCTGCACCTGGAAACGAGACTTGCTCGCAAGAGTTTATCAATAGTAACGAGTTTTATAGCGATAGCAGTAGTGAAATAACAGCAAGCAGAGTAACGAGACAGACAGCAGAGTGATTATAGTAAACAGCGAGGATTAAAATACCGTAGGCACGGGGATCGGATAACGGGCGTTGCATGGATGAGAGAAACTCATGTAACAATCAAGCGGGGCATTTGCGAGATAATAATAAAACGGTGTCCAAGTACAAAGCAATCAATAGGCATGTGTTCTAATTATAGTCGTACGTGCTCGCAATGAGAAACTTGCACGACATCTTTTTGTCCTACCAGCCGGTGGCAGCCGGGCCTCAAGGGAATCTCATCTGGATATTAAGGTACTCCTTTTAATAGAGTACCGGAGCAAAGCATTAACACTCCGTGAACACAAGTGATCCTCACATCACTACCATCCCCTCCGGTTGTCCCGATTTCGTCACTTCGGGGCCATTGGTTCCGGACAGCGACATGTGTATACAACTTGCGAGTAAGACCATAAACAATGAATATCATGATGAAATAATAACATGTTCAGATCTGAGACCATGGCACTCGGGCCCTAGTGACAAGCATTAAGCATAACAAGTTGCAACAATATCATCAAAGTACCAATTACGGACACTAGGCACTATGCCCTAACAATCTTATACTATTACATGACCAATCTCATCCAATCCCTACCATCCCCTTCAGCCTACAGCGGGGGAATTACTCACACATGGATGGGGGAAACATGGCTGGTCGATGGAGAGGCGTCGGTGGTGATGATGGCGGTGATCTCCTCCAATTCCCCGTCTCGGCGGAGTGCCAGAACGGAGACTTCTGGCTCCCGATACGGAGTTTCGCGATGTGGCGGCGTTCTGGAGGGTTTCTGGCGACTTCGACTTCCTCCCGTGCGTTTTTAGGTCGAGGGCGATAAGTAGTCCGAAGGAGGGCGTTGGAGGCCGGCCGAGGGGGCCACACGCTAGGGCCGCGCGCCCCCCTCCTGGGCCGCGCCTCCCTAGGGTGTGGGGCCCTCGGGCCTCCACCTGACTTGCCCTTCTGGCTCCGTGAGTCTTCTGGGAAAATAGGGCCTTCCGTCTAAATTCCGAGGTTTTTCCTGAAAGTTGGATTTCGCACAAAAACGAGACACCGGAACGCATCTGCTTGAAAACAGCGTTAGTCCGTGTTAGTTGCATCCAAAATACACAAATTAGAGGCAAAACAATAGCAAAAGTGTTCGGGAAAGTAGATACGTTTTGGACGTATCAGTGGCGACGCCCATCGCGCAGAACATCGACCCGGCAGCGGCTCAGGCGGAGCTGGAGGCACAACGTCAGAAGCTGCTCGCGAACGGCGCCGACATCGTCCGGGCGCAGCGCGAGCTGAACCTAACCCTACGTGAGTATAACGCTGCCCATGGCTTTACTTCAGTTAGCGCTCATGCCGCTAGGATACCAGAAAACCGGCTTAAGGCTCGCAACCTAGATCAGGATTTGCGTAAGGAAATTCTTGCCGGCAAAAGTACCTCTGCATCTGTGAGCATCGTAGAGAAGCCTAAGTACGATGAGTCCGGATAAAACCATAAAAGCTGCTAAAGCAGCATGAGAGCTGTGTGAATCGCTTTCCGGAGAGGCTTTGGCAAAACAGCAAGAACGCGTTAGAGATTTGCTAGAAACAATTGAGCAGCAGAATGCTGAGCAGCTTGCTAAGTTGAACAAAGTTGTGGCTTCAAAATCCGCGCGTTCAACAAAGAATGCCGGAAGCAAGTCCCATGGGCAGGCATCGTCCCCCCATCCGCACAGAAGAAGAGAAAAAGAGATGAATGCGCAGCAGATGACTGTGTATGATCCGGTTCTTGCCGGAAAACAACAAGCCGGGCAACGCGATGCCGGTAGAAAAAGCCAAGGGGCAGACCGAGGCTATGGCAAAGGAGGCTATGCCGGAAACAATCATGCCGGTAGATATGAGACCGGGCAAAATTGTCAAGCTGCAAGGGCAGCATATGAAGAGGACGAAATGGAGGCTGATTCGACAAGACTCACGGCACACCGGAACCCATTGGGAGAACGCCTGGGAGAAAGATACCTCCCAGAACGGGATGCGAGGCACCGTCTGGATAGAGTGTATTTGTCTGAAATGATCGAAGCAGAAGGTCCTCCGGGTCCAAAATGCTTTGGCCCAAGGATCATGAAAGAAGAACCACCAGTTCGCAACTTCCAGTTGCCCCGTGACACAAAAACATATGATGGCACCACTAAGCCGGAGGATTGGCTCGCGGATTACGTGACCGCGGTATACGTCGCTGGTGGCGGAGGAACCGTAGCAGGAGGAGGAAACCGGCGTTGGGCCGTGAGAATTGTACCATCTTTCCTGGTGGGACCGGCACGACTCTTGCTGAACAACTTGCCGGCAGGAAGCATAAACGGTTGGTTGGACTTTGAGGAAGCTTTTGTGAGTAATTTCAGCAGCACATACCGGAGGCCCAACAGGCCGCAGCAGCTCGCCTTGTGCGTGCAGCGCCCTCAGGAAACAGACCGGTACTACCTGGCCCGGTGGAACTCAACGAGAAACTCCTGCGAAGGGGTGATAGAGGCACAGGCCATTGCTTGGTTTTGCAATGGATGCCGCAGAGGTTCGCCGTTGTGGCAAAAGCTGCAGCGGAACATGCCGGTAACTCTGGCGGAGATGATACGTGTGGCGGATAACTACGCATTGGGAGACCCATTGCAACCGGCGGTACAAGCTGAGCCGGAACAATCAAACCCGCCTCAGCAGCGCCAAGAGCAAAACCGGGATAACCGGCACAACAAGAGAAGGGAAGATTTCCCGAACCGAAGGTATGGTCCGCAGCAAGTTGCTGTTGTACAAGAAAACTCTGAGGCCAGCGGCAGTCAGAGGCAAAGAACCGGATCGCAGCCATGGGCGGGTCCTAGGAAACAGTGGGTCGAAAAGAAACCCTGGGGCCAGAAAAAGAATTGGCAGGAACCTGTGAAATACACCATAGAAGCCGCGATGGATCAACCTTGCCGGTGGCACACTCCGAATCCGGCTCACCCGTCAAATCATCTGACGAAGGACTGTTCTTGGACCAAGTACTTGATGCTCAAGGGAGCAGTAAAAGATGCGCAGGCACAAGGGTTCTCCACAATGCTACCACCATCTCAAGATATGTTGCACCAGCATCAATTATCACCGCCACCACCGCTTACCGGAGCAAATGCTTTACCGGTACAGCCTCAGCCAAACAGGCAGCAGTACCAGCAAGTCCATCAGGTGGGAGAAGGCAATGGCCAACCACGTCCACCGGCACCTTTGGGCCGGAACATCTACAAGGATCCGGATGTGTGCTGTGTTGTGTTCGTTACTGAGCCAATAGACAGGCAAAGCCTACACTGCCGTTCCATGGAGGTAAACGCGGTGATGCCGGCAATACCAAAATACATGCTGTGGTCAGATCAAGAGATCTCCTGGTCGTTCAAGGATCACCCCAAGGTAATGCCTAATCCGGGTGGTTATGCTCTTGTCCTGGACCCAATCATGCAAGGGCCAACGACTCGAGTCAGGTTCAGCAAAGTGCTAATAGACAATGGGAGCAGCATAAACATAATGTACCGGCACACCATGCATACGCTGGGCATAACAGAAAACATGCTTCAGCCAACTCGTACAACTTTCCACGGAATCGTTCCGGGCTTGTCCTGCGCACCAGTGGGAAAAGTCCGGGTGGATGTGTCGTTTGGAGGACGTGACAATTGCCGGGTTGAAAACATTGAGTTCGAGGTGGTGGACTTAGATAGTCCTTACCATGCATTGCTGGGGAGACCGGCATTGGCAGCTTTCATGGCCTCGACTCACACGGCCTATCTCAAGATGAATATGTCGGCACCTCGTGGACCCTTAACTGTGGTGGGAAACTACAAGATTTCGCTGGAAACTGCTTCCGCCGGGTCAAACCTGGCAGAATCGCTGGTGATTGCAGAGGAAAAAAAGGAGGATGCAAACTGCGGTTGCGCTGGCTCAGTCCTCACAGTTGAGCTTAGCGGAAATGAGTGCAAACTTGGGCACACCGACGTTCAAGCCGACAAAAGAAACAAAGGACATCGTGCTGGACCCGGCTTACCCTGAGCGTACGGTTCGTATCGGTGCCGGCCTTAGTGAGGCATAGGAAAGCGCGCTCGTCAGCTTCCTCCGTGAGAATCGGAATATCTTTGCCTGGTCTACTGATGACTTGGTAGGGTGTTCCGAGGGAGCTGGCTGAGCACTCTTTGAATGTCCGGAAGGATGCGAAGCCGGTGCGACAACCTTTACGCCGGTTTGCTGAGGATAGGAGGAAAATCATTGAAGAAGAAGTGACAAAGCTGTTGGTTGCCGGTTTCATTGTGGAAGTGCTGCATACTGAGTGGCTGGCCAATCCGGTGCTGGTCGAAAAGAAGAAAGATGAGAACCTCGAATCAAAAGCTCCAAAGGTGTGGCACATGTGCATCGACTACACCAACCTGAACAAAGCTTGCCCAAAAGATCCTTTCCCCTTACCCCGGATCGATCAAGTGATTGATTCCACTGCTGGGTGCGAGTTGTTGTCTTTCCTGGATGCTTATTTCGGTTTCCACCAAATCCCCTTGAAAAAGGAAGATCAAATAAAAACTGCGTTCATTACCCCGCACGGGGCTTATTGCTATGTCACTATGCCTTTCGGTTTGCGCAACGCCGGTGCAACGTACCAGCCGTATGCAAAAGTGCTTGTTTGATCAAATCGGAAAAAATGTGCAAGTCTATGTGGACGATGTCGTAGTAAAAACTAAGGCAAAAGAAACCTTAATTGACGATCTCCGGCAAACATTTGATAACCTAAGAAGATTCCGGATGAAACTCAATAAGGCAAAATGCACCTTCGGTGTTCCCGCCGGCAAGCTGCTTGGCTTTCTTGTATCAAGCCGGGGCATTGAGGTTAATCCGGTAAAAATCCGGGCAATCGAAAGAATGACTATACCGCAAGATCTCAAAGATGTGCAAAAGTTTACCGGAAGCTTGGCATCGCTAAGCCGGTTCATAAGGAGGTTGGGAGAAAAGGCTCTGCCACTCTATGCTCTCATGAAAAAATCCGATACGTTCGTCTGGACCCCTCGATGCGGACGCGAGCGTTTAAAGAGCTAAAAACAATGCTGGCCACTGCACCAATACTGGCTTCACCTTTGGAAAGGGAACCCATGTTGTTATACATAGCAGCAACCAACCGGGTTGTAAGTGTTGTAGTGGCAGTGGAAAGAGATGAGGAAGGAAAAATCGTGCAGAGGCTGGTATACTACCTGAGCGGTGCTCTCACTCTCAAAACAAAACTACCCGCATTTCCAGAAAATGACTTATGGCGTGTTCATGGCCGCCACAAAGCTTAAGCATTACTTTGAGGAGCACCCCATGAAAGTGGTGAGTGAGGCACCCATTTCTGATATCATGTGCAACAAAGATGCTAGCGGTAGGATTGCAAAGTGGGCGATCCAGATATCACCATACGTACCGGTGTATGAAAGAAGAGATGCCATAAAATTGCAAGCCTTGGCTGATTTCTTGGTTGATTGGGCAGAAATGCAATACAAGCCGCCAGACCAAAGAATAGAATACTGGAAGATGCACTTTGACGGATCCAAACTTAAAGAGGGTCTAGGTGCCGGTGTGGTGCTTAACTCACCTAAGGGAGATCATCTCCGGTATGTTTTGCAAGTACATTTCAGAGCATCAAACAATGTCGCTGAGTACGAGGCTTTGATTCATGGGCTTAAGGTCGCAAAAGAAATCGGTGCACACCGGATCATTTGCCACGGAGATTCAGATCTTGTGGTGCAACAATGTTCCGGAGATTGGGACGCAAAATATGCCAACATGGCTTCGTACCGGTTTCACGTGCAAAAGATTGCCGGCTTCTTTGAAGGCTGTGAGTTTCACCTTGTGCCACGAGCGGAAAATGAAGCCGCGGATGCTTTGTCGAAGTTGGGCTCATCTAGGCAAGAAATTCCTCCCGAAATAGCGTTGGCACACTTAAGAGTCCCATCAATCAAACCAAGTCCGGAGTCGGAGTCCATTTTCGTACCGGAGTCACATGTGGTACCAATGGATGTCGATGAAGGAAACACGGGGACTGTTCCGGCAAACTCGGGGACTGTTGCGTCCATACCGGAGGAAACAATGCTGGTGGATAACATGGAGATAGATATACCGGTGTTTCTGGTTCGAGAGGCACCATCTTGGGTTAAACCTATTAAGGAATTCTTGATAAACGGCACCTTGCCGGTTGACGAAAATGAGTCCAGAAGAATCCAGAGGAGGTCCAAAGCATACACCATCATCAATGGCGAGGTGTACAAGAGAAGTGTTACCGATGTCCTTCAAAGGTGTGTGGAACCGGAAGAAGGAAAGGAAATGCTTGCGGAGATTCACCAAGGGGAATGTGGGCACCACGCTTCGTCAAGGGCGCTGGTAGCAAAAGTATTCCGGCATGGATTCTATTGGCCCACTACTTTGGAAAATGCTGAGGATTTGGTAAGAAAGTGCAACGGGTGCCAGAGGTACGCCAAGCAAAATCATACCCCAGCATCCGGTTTAAAAACTATACCGCTAACTTGGCCATTTGCTGTTTGGTGCCTTGACATGGTTGGCCCATTCAAAACTGCAAGGGGAAATATGACCCACATCTTGGTTATGGTGGACAAATTCACCAAGTGGCTAGAGGTAAAACCTATCGCAAAATGTGATGGGCGCACAGCGGTGAAGTTCTTAAAAGATGTTATCTTGCGGTATGGCTACCCGCATAGCATTATCACTGACAATGGAACAAACTTTGCTCAAGGTGAGTTCAAAAGATTTTGTGAGGACAACAATATCCAGTTGGATTTGTGCTCAGTGGCACACCCACAAGGCAATGGCCAGGTGGAAAGAACAAATGCCTTGGTGCTTTCCGGTATCAAACCAAGACTCATCGAGGTGGTGGAAAAGTCACCGGGGTGTTGGCTCGATGAGCTACCATCAGTGCTGTGGAGCATAAGAACAACTCCGAACCGGTCTACCGGATACACTCCATTCTTTATGGTTTATGGAGCAGAAGCGGTCATACCAACCGACATTCTCCATGACTCACCAAGGGTGCAGCTCTACACCGAACAAGAGGTAAAAGAGGCCAGAGAAAACGATGTGGACTTGCTAGAAGAAGCAAGAGAATTGGCATTGGCAAGAACAGCCATTTACCAGCAAAACCTCGGACGCTATCATAGCCGGAAGGTTAACCCGAGGGTGTTCCGGGAAGGAGATCTGGTGTTACGCCTAGTGCAGCGCACTGAAGGCCGGCATAAGCTTTCACCCCCATGGGAAGGACCTTTCATTGTGAGCAAAGCTCTCCACAATGATGCCTATTACTTGATCGATGCATGATACGTCTCCGACGTATCGATAATTTCTTATGTTCTATGCCATATTATTGATGATACCTACATGTTTTATGCACACTTTATGTCATATTCGTGCATTTTCTGGAACTAACCTATTAACAAGATGCCGAAGTGCTAGTTCCTGTTTTCTGCTGTTTTTGGTTTCAGAAATCCTAGTAACGAAATATTCTCGGAATTGGACGAAACAAAGACCCAGGGGCCTATTTTTCCACGGAGCTTCCAGAAGACCGAAGAACATACGAAGTGGGGCCACGAGGTGGCCAGACCACATGGCGGCGCGGCCTGGGGGGCCCGCGCCGCCCTGTGGTGTGGGCCCCTCGTCAGGCCCCCGACTCTGCCCTTCCGCCTACTTAAAGCCTCCGTCGCGAAACCCCTGAGAAAAAAACCACGATACGGAAAACCTTACTGAGACGCCGCCGATCCCATCTCGGGGGATTCTGGAGATCTCCTCCGGCACCCTGCCGGAGAGGGGATTCATCTCCCGGAGGACTCTACACCGCCATGGTCGCCTCCGGAGTGATGAGTGAGTAGTTCACCCCTGGACTATGGGTCCATAGCAAGTAGCTAGATGGTTGTCTTCTCCTCATTGTGCTTCATTGTTGGATCTTGTGAGCTGCCTAACATGATCAAGATCATCTATCCGTAATTCTATATGTTGTGTTTGTCGGGATCCGATGGATAGAGAATACCATGTCATGTTAATTATCAAGTTATTACATATGTGTTGTTTATGATCTTGCATGCTCTCCGTTACTAGTAGAGGCTCGGCCAAGTTTTTACTCTTAACTCCAAGAGGGAGTATTTATGCTCGATAGTGGGTTCATGCCGCATTGACACACGGGACAGATGATCAGAAAGTTCTAAGGTTGTGTTGTGCTGTTGCCACTAGGGATAAAACATTGGCTCTATGTCCGAGGATGTAGTTGTTGATTACATTACGCACCATACTTAATGCAATTGTCTGTTGTTAGCAACTTAATACTGGAGGGGGTTCGGATGATAACCTGAAGGTGGACTTTTTAGGCATAGATGCAGCTTGGATGGCGGTCTATGTACTTTGTCGTAATACCCAATTAAATCTCACTATACTTATCATGTCATGTATGTGCATTGTTATGCCCTCTCTATTTGTCAATTGCCCGACTGTAATTTGTTCACCCAACATGCTTTTATCTTATGGGAGAGACACCTCTAGTAAACTGTGGACCCCGGTCCATTCTTTAATACTGAAATACAAATCTGCTGCAATACTTGTTTTTACTATTTTCTCTGCAAACAATCATCTTCCACACAATACGGTTAATCCTTTGTTACGACAAGCCGGTGAGATTGACAACCTCACCTGTTTCGTTGGGGCAAAGTACTTTGGTTGTGTTGTGCAGGTTCCACGTTGGCGCCGGAATCTCCGGTGTTGCGCCGCACTACATCCCGCCGCCATCAACCTTCAACGTGCTTCTTGGCTCCTCCTGGTTCGATAAACCTTGGTTTCTTTCGAGGGAAAACTTGCTGCTGTGCGCATCATACCTTCCTCTTGGGGTTGCCCAACGAACGTGTGAAATACACGCCATCAAGCATATTTTCCGGCGCCGTTGCCGGGAGATCAAGACACGCTGCAAGGGAGTCTCCACTTCTCAATCTCTTTACTTTGTTTTTGTCTTGCTTTATTTTATTTACTACTTTGTTTGCTGCATTATATCAAAACACAAAAAAATTAGTTGCTAGCTTTACTTTATTTGCTATCTTGTTTGCTAATCAAAAACAGAAAAAAAATTAGTTTACTTGCATTTACTTTATCTAGTTTGCTTTATTTACTACTGCTAAAATGGCTACCCCTGAAAATACTAAGTTGTGTGACTTCACTAGCACAAATAATAATGATTTCTTATGCACACCTATTGCTCCACCTGCTACTACAGCGGAATTCTTTGAAATTAAACCTCGCTTTACTAAATCTTGTTATGCGAGAGCAATTTTCGCGGTGTTAGTTCGATGATGTCTGCTGCCCATCTCAATAATTTTGTTGAACTATGTGAAATGCAAAAGTATAAAGATGTAGATGGTGACATTATAAAATTAAAATTGTTCCCTTTCTCATTAAGAGGAAGAGCTAAAGATTGGTTGCTATCTCTCGCCTAAGAATAGTATTGATTCATGGACTAAATGCAAGGATGCTTTTATTGGTAGATATTATCCCCCTGCTAAAATTATATCTTTGAGGAGTAGCATAATGAATTTTAAACAATTAGATAATGAACATGTTGCTCAAGCTTGGGAAAGAATGAAATCTCTAGTTAAAAATTGCCCAACCCATGGATCGACTACTTGGATGATCATCCAAACCTTCTATGCAGGACTAAATTTTTCTTCGCGGAATTTATTGGATTCAGCTGCTTGGAGGTACCTTTATGTCCATCACTCTTGGTGAAGCAACAAAGCTTCTTGATAATATGATGGTTAATTACTCTGAATGGCACATGGAAAGAGCTCCACAAGGTAAGAAGGTAAATTCGTTGAAGAATCCTCTTCCTTGAATGATAAGGTTGATGCTATTATGTCTATGCTTGCAAATGATAGGACTAATGTTGATCCTAATAATGTTCCATTAGCTTCATTGGTTGCCCAAGAAGAACATGTTGATGTAAACTTCATTAAAAATAATAATTTCAACAACAATGCTTATCGGAACAATTCTAGTAATAACTATAGGCCATATCCTTATAATAATGGTAACGGTTATGCTGATTCTTATGGGAATTCTTACAACAATAATAGGAATACACCCCCTGGAGTTGAAGCCATGCTTAAAGAATTTATTAGTACACAAACTGCCTTTAACAAATCTGTTGAGGAAAAGCTCAATAAAATTGATATTCTTGTTTCTAGAGTTGATAGTCTTGCCTCCGATGTTGATCTTTTGAAATCGAAAGTTATGCCTAATAGGGATATTGAAAATAAAATTGTTACTACAGCAAATGCCATCCAAGTTAGAATTAATGAGAATATAAGATTAATGGCTGAACTGCGTGCTAGGTGGGATAGAGAAGAAAATGAAAAACTAGCTAAAAAGGAAAATGTAGCTAAAGTTTGGACTATTACCACCACTAGCAATGCTAATGATTCATATGTTGCTGCACCTCCTACTATCAATGGTAAAATAATTGGTGTTGGCAATGCTTCTACTCCTAGTGCAAAGCGCGCAAAATTACCCGAAACTGCTAAAACTGCTGAAACCGCTTGTGATAAAGCTGCTGAAATTTTTTCCAACCTTGGGGATGATAATCCCATTGCTTTAGATTGTAATGATTTAGATTTTGATGATTGCCACATCTCTGAAGTTATAAAGTTCTTGCAAAAACTTGCTAAAAGTCCCAATGCTAGTGCTATAAATTTGGCTTTCACAAAACATATTACAAATGCTCTCATAAAAGCTAGAGAAGAGAAACTAAAACTTGAAACTTCTATTCCTAGAAAGCTAGAGGATGGTTGGGAGCCCATCATTAAAATGAGAGTCAAAGATTTTGATTGTAATGCTTTATGTGATCTTGGTGCAAGTATTTCGTTATGCCTAAAAAAGTCTATGATATGCTTGACTTGCCACCATTGAAGAATTGTTATTTGGATGTTAATCTCGCTGATAATGCTAAAAAGAAACCTTTGGGGAAAGTTGATAATATTCATATTATGGTTAACAATAATCTTGTCCCCGTTGATTTTGTTGTCTTGGATATTGAATGCAATGCATCTTGCCCCATTATATTGGGAAGACCTTTTCTTCGAACCGTTGGTGCTACTATTTATATGAAGGAAGGTAATATTAAATATCAATTTCCTCTCAAGAAAGGTATGGAACACTTCCCTAGAAAGAGAATGAAGTTACCTTATGATTCTATTATTAGAACAAATTATGATGTTGATGCTTCATCTCTCGATGTTACTTGAGTTACACTTTCTGCGCCTAGTCGAAAGGCGTTAAAGAAAAACGCTTATGGGAGACAACCCATGTTTTTACTACAGTATTTTTGTTTTATATTTGTGTCTTGGAAGTTGTTTACTACTGTAGCAACCTCTCCTTATCTTAGTTTTATGTTTTGTTGTGCCAAGTAAAGTCTTTGATAGAAAAGTAAGTACTAGATTTGGATTACTTGCGCAGTTCCAGATTTCTTTGCTCGTCACGAATCTGGGTCTATCTCCTCGTAGGTAGCTCGGAAAATTAAGCCAATTTACGAGCATGATCCTCAGATATGTACGCAACTTTCATTCAATTTGAGAATTTTCGTTTGAGCAAGTCTGGTGGCCTAATAAAATCCATCTTTACGGACTGTTCTGTTTTGACAGATTCTGTCTTATTTCGCATTGCCTCTTTTGCTATGTTGGATGAATTTCTTTGATCCATTAATGTCCAGTAGCTTTATACAATGTCCAGAAGTGTTAAGAATGATTGTGTCACCTCTGAACATGTGAATTTTTATTATGCACTAACCCTCTAATGAGTTGTTTCGAGTTTGGTGTGGAGGAAGTTTTCAAGGATCAAGAGAGGAGTATGATGCAATATGATCAAGGAGAGTGAAAGCTCTAAGCTTGGGGATGCCCCGGTGGTTCACCCCTGCATATTCTAAGAAGACTCAAGCGTCTAAGCTTGGGGATGCCCAAGGCATCCTCTTCTTCATCAACAACATTATCAGGTTCCTCCCCTGAAACTATATTTTTATTCCGTCACATCTTATGCACTTTGCTTGGAGCGTCGGTTTGTTTTTGATTTTGTTTTGTTTGAATAAAATGGATCCTAGCATTCACTTAATGGGAGAGAGACACGCTCCGCTGTAGCATATGGACAAATATGTCCTTAGGCTCTACTCATAGTATTCATGGCGAAGTTTCATCTTCGTTAAATTGTTATATGGTTGGAATTGGAAAATGCTACATGTAGTAACTCTAAAATGTCTTGGATAATTTGATACTTGGCAATTGTTGTGCTCATGTTTAAGCTCTTGCATCATATACTTTGCACCCATTAATGAAGAAATACTTAGAGCTTGCTAATTTGCTTTGCATATTTGGTTTCTCTAGAGTCTAGATAACATCTAGTATTGAGTTTTGAACAACAAGGAAGACGGTATGGAGTCTTATAATGTTTACCATATGTCTTTTATGTGAGTTTTGTCTGTACCGTTCATCCTTGTGTTTGTTTCAAATAACCTTGCTAGCCTAAACCTTGTATCGAGAGGGAATACTTCTCATGCATCCAAAATACTTGAGCCAACCACTATGCCATTTGTGTCCACCATACCTACCTACTACATGGTATTTATCCGCCATTCCAAAGTAAATTGCTTGAGTGCTACCTTTGAAATTCCATCATTCACCTTTGCAATATATAGCTCATGGGACAAATAGCTTAAAAACTATTGTGGTATTGAATATGTACTTATGCACTTTATCTCTTATTAAGTTGCTTGTTGAGCGATAACCATGTTTCCGGGGACGCCATCAACTATTCTTTGTTGGATATCATGTGAGTTGCTATGCATGTCCGTCTTGTCCGAAGCAAGCGAGATCTACCACCTTCATGGTTGGAGCATGCATATTGTTAGAGAAGAACTTTGGGCCGCTAACTAAAGCCATGATTCATGGTGGAAGTTTCAGGTTTGGACATATATCCTCAATCTCATATGAGAATAATAATTGTTGCCACATGCTTATGCATTAAAGAGGAGTCCATTATCCGTTGTCCATGTTGTCCCGGTATGGATGTCTAAGTTGAGAATAATCAAAAGCGAGAAATCCAAAATGCGAGCTTTCTCCTTAGACCTTTGTACAGGCGACATGGAGGTACCCTATTGTGACACTTGGTCAAAACATATGCATTGCAAAGACCCGGTAGTCCAAGTTAATTAGGACAAGGTGCGGGCACTATTAGTATACTATGCATGAGACTTGCAACTTGTAAGATATAATGTACATAACTCATATGCTTTATTACTACCGTTGACAAAATTGTTTCATGTTTTCAAAATAAAAGCTCTAGCACAAATATAGCAATCGATGCTTTCCTCTTTGAAGGACCATTCTTTTTACTTTTATGTTGAGTCGGTTCACCTATCTCTCTCCACCTCAAGAAGCAAACACTTGTGTGAACTGTGCATTGATTCCTACATACTTGCATATTGTACTTGTTATATTACTCTATGTTGACAATTATCCATGAGATATACATGTTACAAGTTGAAAGCAACCGCTGAAACTTAATCTTCCTTTGTGTTGCTTCAATACCTTTACTTTGATTTATTGCTTTATGAGATAACTCTTATGCAAGACTTATTAATACTTGTCTTGAAGTACTATTCATGAAAAGTCTTTGCTATATGATTCACTTGTTTACTCATGTCATTACCATTGTTTTGATCGCTGCATCCACTACATATGTTTACAAATAGTATGATCAAGGTTATGATGGCATATCACTTCAAAAATTATCTTTGTTATCGTTTTACTCGCTCGGGACGAGCGAGAACTAAGCTTGGGGATGCTTGATACGTCTCCGACGTATCGATAATTTCTTATGTTCTATGCCATATTATTGATGATACCTACATGTTTTATGCACACTTTATGTCATATTCGTGCATTTTCTGGAACTAACCTATTAACAAGATGCCGAAGTGCCAGTTCCTGTTTTCTGCTGTTTTTGGTTTCAGAAATTTGCCCTGTGGTGTGGGCCCCTCGTCAGGCCCCCGACTCTGCCCTTCCGCCTACTTAAAGCCTCCGTCGCGAAACCCCTGAGAAAAAAAAACCACGATACGGAAAACCTTACTGAGACGCCGCCGCCGCCGATCCCATCTCGGGGGATTCTGGAGATCTCCTCCGGCACCCTGCCGGAGAGGGGATTCATCTCCCGGAGGACTCTACACCGCCATGGTCGCCTCCGGAGTGATGAGTGAGTAGTTCACCCCTGGACTATGGGTCCATAGCGAGTAGCTAGATGGTTGTCTTCTCCTCATTGTGCTTCATTGTTGGATCTTGTGAGCTGCCTAACATGATCAAGATCATCTATCTGTAATTCTATATGTTGTGTTTGTCGGGATCCGATGGATAGAGAATACCATGTCATGTTAATTATCAAGTTATTACATATGTGTTGTTTATGATCTTGCATGCTCTCCGTTACTAGTAGAGGCTCCGGCCAAGTTTTTACTCTTAACTCCAAGAGGGAGTATTTATGCTCGATAGTGGGTTCATGCCCGCATTGACACCGGGACGATGATGAGAAAGTTCTAAGGTTGTGTTGTGCTTGTTGCCACTAGGGATAAAACATTGGCGCTATGTCCGAGGATGTAGTTGTTGATTACATTACGCACCATACTTAATGCAATTGTCCGTTGTTAGCAACTTAATACCGGAGGGGTTCGGATGATAACCTGAAGGTGGACTTTTTAGGCATAGATGCGATTGGATGGCGGTCTATGTACTTTGTCGTAATGCCCAATTAAATCTCACTATACTTATCATGTCATGTATGTGCATTGTTATGCCCTCTCTATTTGTCAATTGCCCGACCGTAATTTGTTCACCCAACATGCTTTTATCTTATGGGAGAGACACCTCTAGTAAACCGTGGACCCCGGTCCATTCTTTAATACTGAAATACAAATCTGTCTGCAATACTTGTTTTTACTATTTTCTCTCGCAAACAATCATCTTCCACACAATACGGTTAATCCTTTGTTACAGACAAGCCGGTGAGATTGACAACCTCACTCGTTTCGTTGGGGCAAAGTACTTTGGTTGTGTTGTGCAGGTTCCACGTTGGCGCCGGAATCTCCGGTGTTGCGCCGCACTACATCCCGCCGCCATCAACCTTCAACGTGCTTCTTGGCTCCTCCTGGTTCGATAAACCTTGGTTTCTTTCTGAGGGAAAACTTGCTGCTGTGCGCATCATACCTTCCTCTTGGGGTTGCCCAACGAACGTGTGAAATACACGCCATCAATGCACATGAATGGAAAAAAGGAAAGGCGGACAGATCCGGAGAGGAGACCAAGCGTCTGTGGAACGTAGCTCTGTTGCGTCCTTTCTACTCTTGAAGTTGTGGTGTAAGAAGTTCCTTTTTGTACCTTACTCGCTATGAATAAAAGATGTCGGGACCTCGAATGAATCTCGGGGACTACTCCTACTAAAGTTGCATGCAATATGTTTATTTTTTCAGTTTACCGGTTGCTTGTTGAACATTTTTTCTTTCCGGTTTAGTAACGTGCTAAACCTACCGGAGTCTTCGACTCTGCTGCTGTCCGCAACCCGGCTTCATGGCAAGCAAGATAAACCGGTAGGAATTAAGCACGTGAACTACGAAAAGAGAGAGCGGGAACGAACAATCCGGAAAAATTCAACTAACCCCGGTTATGCCGGTTTTTTGTGAAAATTTCGAGTTATTTCTAAGTTCAAGAAAGTGCTTGCTTGGTAAAAGAACTTTGTGCTCATACGCCAAAACGCCCAGAGAAGGTAGGCAGAGCTAAAGCAAAAGAGCCAAGTGCGCATCGGATTGGATGCGGAAACAATTCCGAAGTCTTTGTAGTGCAAGATAAAAGCAACACAACGAGCAAAATGCTAAGACAATAGACAAACATAAGTTAATAGGCTACCGGAATAACATACCGGCATAGATTTTTGTAGCACAACCAAAAGAACGGCTAAGTTTTATATTACATCATAAACCCCGGCATACCGGGGTAGAATTTAATGAGCATTATTTTGAAGTAAGAAGCGCAGGCAAACACATTACAGGAGATACTTAAGCAGAAGGAGCTTCGGGAGGAACGGCACCGGCCTCTGGAGCTTCCGGAGGCGCATCACCAGCTCCAGCATCTTCATCTTCCTCGTCCTCTCCTTCTTCTTCGTCACTGAGGTAATCATTAACGTCGGGAGGAGGGGGGATGAAGGTGCGGACCGGGGCGTACTCTGCGATCCGATAGGCTCGATCCTGCCGCTTCGCGGTGAGGACCGGATCCATATCGGTGGGAGCATTTTTGCGCACGCCAAGGAGGGCGTCCAGATCCAAGTCCTCGTACCAGGAGCAGGCGACACGTAGCGCCGCATCTGCTCCGGCACGAGCCGCTGAGCATTGCCATTCGCGGATTCGCCGACTGGCACCCTTCAGGCACTCAGAGGTAAGCGTTAGGTCGGCTGGCACCTCCTGCTCAGGCCACAACACCTTGAAGAGGTGGATCGCCACGTCGGGCGGATCGACAAGGTTCCGGTCCACCGCGCGCATGTGGGCGACCCGCGCAGAGAGGGCGACCAGATGGTCATAAGGATCCCACGGCGCTTCTAGGTTCTTGTACTCCTGCTGAACCCGACGCTCGGTCACCTTCTTCTGCGCATAGAGCTGCGAGTCCGGGAAGAGCCCTGCAAGACAAAGAAAAAAGGATAAGGACATGAAACCGGAAAGTATAAGCTTATAAGCAAAACCGGAAAAGAAAGAAGACAACTTACTGAGGGCAAGCGCATCGGTTTGCATGACCAGTTGGTCATACTCCTTCTGCTCTCCTTCCAAGCGTGCGGCCTGATCCTCGGCTGCTTTCCGCGCCTTGGCTCCCTCCTCTAGCTCCGCCCGCAGCACCACGGTGGAGTTGTTGGCATCCTCCAGAGCCTCATTCAGCTTGGCCTCAGCGGCAGCTTGGGCGGCCTTCATCGCCTCGTTATGCTTGAGCCTGAGCTGGATCAGCTGGTCCTTCAACCCCTTGGAGTAAACCTCCTGGGCGTCCAGAGCCTTGCGATGCTCCCGGAGGAGCTGCTCTTTTTCACCTAGAGCCCGGAAAGAAAGCGTTAACAAAATTGCAGCCGGTAAAATGAAGAAGAAACAAGTTAACCGGAAAAGAAGGAGCGGTACCTTGGAGTGCGGCGATCTGAGTCTTGAGGGCTTCGATGGAAGCTTCCGGGATAGCTGTTGTACAAAAAGATTTGTAAGTACTAAGAAAGAAAACCTTCCGGTAAGAGGATGCCGGAGGCACAGAAGCTCACCTTGGCACTTGTTGTGCGCTTCAGCAAGGTCCCGGTGCTCCCAGAGAAGCTCCTCAAAAAGGTGCCTCCGGGCGTCGGTAGTGCTCTGTTCAAGAAAAAATGTTAGAAAAAAGAAGCCGGTTTCTGTATGCTTCTACCTAAGTTTCGCGCTAAGAGCTGCGCTCTCAACCCGAAACTCGGGGACTGGCTATGCTGGTTTTTTGAAGTTTCTACATAAGTTTCGCGCTAAGAGCTACGCTCTTAACCCGAAACTCGGGGACTGGCTATGCCGGTTTTTTGAAGTTTCTACCTAAATTTCGCGCTAAGAGCTACGTTCTTAACCCGAAACTCGGGGACTAGCTATGAAAGTTTTTTGAAGTTTTTTACCTAAGCTTCGTGCTAAGAGCTATGCTCTCAACACAAAGCTCGGGGACTGGGAAGATAGACAGAATCCGGAAAGAATGAGACCGACATGAATTGAAAAATTGTAAAGAGTTTGGTGAAACTTACCACCATGTTGTTGGTGGCATCATGCCACGCGTTGTCCAGCTCTTTCACCGCGCGACGCAGCCGCATGAAGTGCTCCTCCGTGCACCGGGGCCCAGAGGGGTCTAGCGCCGGAAGCCGGTCCTTCCCCAGGCCGCGAGTAGCTGCAGACACGTTCGCAGCATTCCACTTCTCAGCGTAGGGAAGCAGGTGCCCCAGCTCGCGGCCTTCGCGCTTCAGCTCGATGATCCGGCCCAAGACGCCGGAAGGTTTTTCTCCGGCCGCAGCAGCGGCGGGGCCGACGTGCAGCACCAAGGACTGCGGGCCGGCGGATGAAGTGTTGGAAGCCGTGGCCTTCCCTTTGAAGGGTTCCGGCTTGAGGAACTTGGTGATCTTGAGGACTTCTAGCGGTGGCGTTGGTGTGGCCCCACTTTGCTCAGTGTTGGGGGTTTCTGGCGGAGGCGTGGGTGAGGTCTTGGGAGGCGAAGGTGCGTCCTGCCCAAGGGTAGAGCTGGCCGGCGCGGAAGAGTCCGGCGTGGGCTTGGAGGGGGAAGAGTGCGAGCTCTTCTTCTTTCTTTTCGGGTCGGGAGGAACCAGAGGTTCCGCCCGCCCGACAGCTTCAGCATCGGCGCCGATGTTGCTGGCGCCGGTATCTTGTTTTTCTGGAGGGGAGATGAGGTCCTCCTCCGCGCGGTGTTCTGGAGGTGTAGGGGCCACGCGCCCCGCACTTGCGGTGCCTCCCAGAGGGGAGGCAGAAGGGTTGCCGGTACCAGATGGTACCGGGCTTGACTGAGGAGGAGGAGTTGCGGTCCTTGCAGTTCCCTCAGAAGTCTCCGGCTTCGTGCCGCTGGCGTTCTTGGAGAGCTTAAGTGCAGGGCTGAACAAGGAAAAGAGAAAAGATCGGAAAAAAGCAACCAAAAGGAAGAGTTTGAAAAACAAAGCTAACAGAGAAACAAAAGCTTACCCAGAGGAGACCGGCATCGTCTTCCCCTTGTAGCGCCTCTTGCCTGCTTCTTTCCCCCCAAGGACTTCCGTCCGGAAGCGTTTGGCGAGAGGAGCTTGGCTTGAGCCGGCATCAGGTGCCGGGGCCTTGTTCTTCTTGCCACGGGGACGAGCTTCTCCAGGAACTCGCGGCCGACCTCGGCTTGCAAAGGAGCCGCATGCTCATGAACCTGCGGTTGGGTGCTAGCTGAGGGAGCATCTACAGAGGAGAAATAACAGTAAAGCATGAGAGACCAGAAGAGGAAGCTACCTCAAGCATAGTGAGATCGTCACTGGAACCGGGAGCTTCAGTCGAGAAGTTACCGGGGCGCGAGGTGTGGATGCGGCCCATCTTGAGGTCCATCCAATGGATAAAAGGATCCGGATCGACCTTGCCCAGAGGACGCTTCCGGCAGGGCCCTCGCCGCTCCGCTTCGATGCGAGGGAAGCGGTCTTTGGCCTGAAAACGAATGGAAAGTCAGTTAGCCACAACGTAAAAGTTACCGGTACAACAACCCGGGTTGCACAATCTCTTACTTCATCAGTTGGAGGGTTGGTGGAGCTGAGAGGCAGGAAGCCCCACTCCCAATCATCCGGCATGGCAGTCTGGCAGATCTGCTTAGCCTTGAGGACTATGTCCTCTTTGCTTAGAGGGAGGCCGGTGATCTTAGTAGGATCGCCAGGACCGTACATCTCGCTTATTTTATGAGCCCGACGCTTAAGAGGAAGCACCCGGCGTGAGATGAAGGTGCGGATGATGTCGTCAGAGCAGATGTTGGTTTCTTTCCTCAGCATCTCCATGAAGCGTACGACCCGGTTCGTCTCAATGTGATTCGTCCCAGGGAAGTAGCCCCAGTTGACCTTAGTGGGCGGCGCCGGGTTGAAAGCCGGCATTGATGAGATCTGGGGCGCCGTTGTTCTTCACGTAGAAGAAGGTCCCTTGCCATAACCGGCATGACTCGAGACCGGAGAATTTAAAGAAGGGGCTCCCTTGGCGGGAGCCGATGATAGAAGACCCGCATTGTACGGGGGGTTTGGGCTTAGGAATGTCCTTGCCCTGGACGGAGTTGATCCGGAGAGAAAAGAAGCGAGCAAAATCTCGCGAGTGGGACGGATGCCGATGTATCCCTCCATAAAGGTAGCATAACAAGAAAGATAAAAAACGGCATTGCCGGGAAGGTGATGAGGCTGGAGTTGGTAGTAATCCAAAATTTGGCGAAAGAAGTCAGAGGCAGGAAGGCCGAAGCCACGCTCGAAGTGAGCAAGAAAGACTACGAACTCACCGGGTTCAAGCACCGGTTCGATCTCGTCGCGAGGAAGCCGGCAGGACACTCCTTCCGGTATCCTCCTAGACCGGTAGAGCCAGTCGATCTCATGCTGCGTGACGTTGGAGCCTTTCCAGGCTCCACGTGTGATACCGGATAGATCTTTTCCGGGGGCTTGGCTAGAGCTGCCGGCCTCTTGATCTTTGCCGGTATCGGTTTCCATCCGAGCAAGATCAGCGGTTAGCCCGTCGGAAGTTTTACTCTGGTGGCTACTGGAGGAGGACACGGAAAGAGACTCTTCGCTAGACATACGGATCTGAGAGATGCCGATTTCTACTCAAAAAACTGGTTTCCCAAGATCTACCCTTGCGTGAAGATCTACGAATAAGAGAAAAAAGCAAAAGAAAAGAGAAGGTAAATATCCTACAGGTCCAAGATCTGAAAAGCAAAGAGGAAGAGGGCAAAGAAGCATTGAGGCTAACCTGGGACGGCGTGAGGCACTGAAGATGGTCGCCGGAGAAGCGGTGAACTTGCAGTCACCGGCGAGGTCCACCGAAGAAGAAGAACTCGCTGGAGAACTTTCGGCGCGGCGGTGGCAGATGTGCTGCGGTGAATCTCCGCGCAACAAGGCTTGGCGAAGCTTGGTGGAGGTGGAGCGGAAGTTCGCCAGGCGGCGGAGCTCTGGCGACGAACGGAAGTGGCGAGGGCGCAAGAGGGCTAGGAGCTCTGTGCGCGTGAGGGAGTTGAGAATGCGAAGAAAGGAGGAAGAAGGAGCCGTTTCCCCTTATATAGGAAGAAGAGATAGTGGGCTGGAAACCGCCGGGCCGCGGCGATTCGCTTCGTGGGCCGCCACGTGGCGCGAGGATACACGCGCGGGGAATAGAATGCCACAGGGAAGCCACACGGATCCGGTATGGCAGCGGGGATCCGGTGTGGCGCCATAAGTGCTGGCGCAGAAGCCGAAGGGAAGTGACCCACGACATCGGCGCATCGGGTACGATGCGCATGTCAGCGACGAGCACTTTGCCGAGAAATTCTCGACTTCGCCGAGGAGAGATTTAATGTCTAAGATATCGGAGGATAAGATACCGGAAAATACCTTGCACAGAGAGAAAATGTGAGTCCGGCAAAGATGCCGGGAAATCGAAACTGACCACCGGAAGGATTAAACCGGTACCTTAAGATATGAGAACCTGGCATGGACCGTTGGATAAAATCCACCGGACTATACCAGCTTCGGGGACTAATGTTGGGGGGATGACCCCCGGTATGCCAAAGGCATGCCAAACCGGATGGTTTGAGCCATCAAGATACCGGTTTAATGTTTATACCGGAGCACAAATTTAAGAGTTTGGCTAAGTAAAGCTAAGCCGGTATCCCCAAGAGGGGTATACCGGAACCAGATAAAGAAGATACCGGGCTACCGGTAAGAAGTGCCCTGTAGCACGTCAGCAAGACTGGTCAAAGATTCTCTCCAGAGCTAAAGGACAAAGATGAGCTAAGCAAAGTAGCTTTAAACGAAGCCCTGGCGCTAAAGAGGAAGGTGACGCTGAAAGAAGCCGGAGGACGTCAGCCTCCTTGATTAAAGAAGCCCCGGCGTCACTTATGATTAAAGTAACTTTGTAAAGTAGTTTGTCTAGTCAAAGATGCCATTAGGGTTTCTTCCTCTGTAAGCCACCCTCTCCCCTATATAAGGAGAGGGAGCACACCCGTACACGGGACGATCAATCGAGTAAGAAACCTTGTACGCACAAACCTGTATCCTGTGGAGATCAATGAAGAGAAAGATCTAGAGCATAGTTCTTCCTTGTGTGTTTCTTCTTCTACCTTTGCCTTTGGCTGAGTTCTTGAGGAAACCATCCGGAAGTTCGTCCTATCTAATCAAAAACCCTCCCCCGAATCCTTTAGCGCCCATTCGGCCCCAACTTAAGCCATCCTATGGCATCTGTCTGTTCACCACGATGACAATAGGTTTACTGACTCAACATGAAAGTAAAAGAAAGGCCCTTCGCAGAGGGAAGCAGGGATTAAATCATGTGCTAGAGCTTTTTAAGTTTTGAAATCATATAGAGAGCATAGAGAGGTGTTTGTTGTTGTCAATGAATGGTAGTGGGTACTCTAACCCCCTTGCCAAACAGACTCCCAAAGAGCGGCTCCCATGAAGGACGTTATCTCTACCAGCAAGGTAGATCATCCCTCTTCTCTTTTGTTTACACATGTACTTTAGTTTATTTAAGGATGACACTCCTCCCAACCTTTGCTTTCTCAAGCCATGGCTAACCGAATCCCCGGGTGCCTTCCAACATTTCACATACCATGGAGGAGTGTCTATTGCAAAATTAAGTTGCTTACTGATGAATCAGAGCAAAACATGTGAAGAGGATTATCAATGAGAGTAAATTAATTGGGGCTGGGAACCCCGTTTCCAGCTCTTTTTGCAAAATTATAGGATAAGTGGATGAAGCCACTAGTCCATTAGTGAAAGCTGCTCAACAAGATTGAAAGATAAAACACCACATACTTCCTCATGAGCTATAAAACATTGACACAAATAAGAGGTAAAAACTTTTGAATTGTTTAAAGGTAACACATGAAGTATTTACTTAGAATGGCAGAAAATACCACATAATAGGTAGTTATGGTGGACACTGGTGGCATAGGTTTGGTTTAAGGGTTTGGATGCACGAGAAGCATTCCCTCTCAGTACAGGTCTTTGGCTAGCAAGGTTGATTAGCAAGCATAAGATTTGAGGGAAACAAACAAATGTACATGTGATAGAAACAATCATGCATCTTCCTTGTAATTACAAACAATTTTAACTTCAGAATACTAAGCTAGGAACTAACAAGAAAGAAAGATAATGAAATAACATATCTACATGTATTTCCTCTTTTTTACTTAAACTCAAAGTGTTGTTGCTATTGACCAATGCTAAGTTTGCCAAAACCAAATAGATTTACTCAATGCTCCCAAAGTGATACCAATACTAACAACAAGATCAATCATATAATACAGATTGCAAACTAAAATAAGATGTGCAATATGTAAATGATAAAACTTCTCATTAATATTCCATAACGATAACTCACACCAAGGGATACATAGATAACCAACTAAAAGAGAGATACTTCCACACTGCAACACATCTTATATGATAACTTCCCTACTCATGATATGACACTACTTAATAGTAAAAAGGTAAAAGATAGTGATGATGTGATACCGTGGCACTCCCCCAAGCTTGGAACAAACCAAGGGGGTGCCAATACCGATGATGAATTACTCCTTCGGCGGTGATAGTGGTGGCCCGTTCCTGCGATTCTTAAAGATCTCCTTCGACTTCGACTTCTCGGTTTAGCGGTTCTACACTAAGACTCGAAGAGATTCATTGTTATCCAAAGATGGCGGTGGTGGCCTTGTGCTAGGAATTGAGTGATATTCCAGCATTCTGCGAAGTCGGTTGTCCTCCTCCTGAAGTATCTCAACTTCCCTTCTCAGAGCACGGTATTGATCACAAAACTCATCGGTAACCCGTAGTGCTTCCTCCACAGCAGGGAAAGAGTTGAGGCTAAGAGCAGGCGGTAGAGGTCCCTGCAAGTTATGAGAAAAAGAACGTCCAGTATTAACCGATCCCACCAAGATTGGCTTACTCCCCACAGTTTGCCGCTTTCTTTTTATTGATGACATCTCCTTCACTTCCTCCTTGAATTCTTCTTTCAGCTCGGGATCCTGAATATCTTCCTCCAAAGGCTCCTTGTCCTTGTTGTTGGAGACCATGGTGCTTCTAGATCAAAAATAGATCCTGGCAGAAAACAGCTCGAAACAAAACACGACGAGAAAACGATATACGGACCTCCAGGGGTCCGGGGGATTATATAGCAGAAATTTTCACGACAGAAGGAAAGTACCAGATCGAACAAGAGTCGGAGAGGGTCCTCATAGGGCGGCGCGGCCAGGCTGGGGCCCGCACCGGCCTATGGGGGCACGCCCTCGTGCGTCTCCTCCACTCCGTTTTGATCTCGTAATTTTTCATATTTTCCAAAAATAGCAAAAACATTGTTCGGGAAGTTAAACGCGGACTCTTTATTACCAGTACTGTTACCTATTCAAAGTCGAACTCTGCAGAACTATCAATTTGACCTTTGATGAAAGCTTCCGGAGTTACCACTTGAATAACATCAACATCTTCATTATAAGAATCACCAGAGATATAATGCTTGAGTCTTTGTCCATTCACCACTTGTGTGGCATTGCCTTGCAGAGAACTAAATTTAATTGCTCCTGAACGATACACCTCCACAATGACATACGGTCCTTCCCATTTTGAGAGTAATTTCCCAGCAAAAAATGCGAGACGAGACCGATACAATAGGACTTTATCCCCAACATTAAATTCTCTTCGATAATTCTTCTATCATGCCATTTCTTAACTTTCTCTTTAAAGAGTTTAGCATTTTCATAAGCTTCACTTCTCCATTCATCTAGAGAACTCAATTGTAGCAATCTCTTCTCACCGGCAAGTTTAGGATCTTTATTTAGTTCTCTTACAGCCCAATAAGCTTTGTGCTCTAGTTCTAAAGGTAAATGACAAGCTTTTCCATAAACCATTTTATACAGTGACATACCCATAGGATTTTTATAAGCAATTCTATAAGCCCATAGTGCTTCCTTCAATTTACTAGCCCAGTTCTTTCTAGATTTATTAACAGTCTTTTGCAAGATAGATTTAATCTCTCTATTTGATAATTCTACTTGCCCACTAGTTTGAGGATGATAAGCGGAAGCAATTCTATGATTAATACCATATTTAGCAAGAGTTTTTCTAAAACCACCATGAATAAAATGAGAACCTCTATCAGTCATAAGATATCTAGGAACTCCAAATCTAGGAAAAATAATATCTAGAAGCATTCTTAAAGAAGTCTCACCATCAGCACTTTTTGTGGGTATGGCTTCCACCCATTTAGTAACATAATCAACAGCGACAAGTATATGAGTGTTACCTTCTGAAGAAGGGAAAGGACCCATGAAGTCAAATCCCCAACAATCGAATGGTTCAATAATAAGAGTATAATTCATAGGCATTTCATTACGTCTGGAGATATTACCAACCCTTTGACATTCTTCACAAGATAAAATAAACTTTCTTGCATCTTTGAAGAGAGTTGGCCAATAGAAACCTGATTGTAGAACCTTTTGCACGGTTCTATCTCCGGCGTGATGTCCTCCATAAACACTACCATGACACTTACTCAATATCTCTTGTTGTTCATATTCGGGAACACATCTTCGCATAATACCATCCACTCCTTCTTTATATAAGTGTGGGTCATCCCAAAAATAATGCCTCAAGTCATAAAAGAATTTCCTCCTTTCTTTGAGTTTGAAAAGGTTGGAGGCAAGTACTTGGAAACAATAAAGTTAGCATAATCATCGTACCAAGGACTATCTCGCGAGCTCACCTTTATTACAGCCAATTGTTCATTTGGAAAACTATCATTAACGAGAACGAGGATCATAAGCAATATTTTCCAATCTAGATAAATTATCGACAACGGGATTATCGGCACCTTTCCTATCTATAATATGTAAATCAAATTCTTGCAAAAGAAGCACCCATCTAATAAGCCTTGGCTTAGCATCTTTCTTTTCCATAAGGTATCTAATTGCGGCATGAACGGTATGAATTGTAACTTTTTAATCAACAATATAAGATCTAAACTTGTCACAAGCAAAGACTACGACTAATAATTCCTTTTCGGTTGTAGCATAATTTCTTTGAGCAGCATCAAGAGTTTTGCTAGCATAATGAATAACATTCAATTTTTTATCTACTCGCTGTCCAAGAACGAGCGCCTACGACTAAAATCACTAGCATCACACAGAATTTCAAAAGGTAAATTCCAATCGGGAGGTTCAACTACGGGAGCAGTTGTTAATGCTTTCTTTAGAGTTTCAAAAGCTTCCTTACAATCATCATCAAAAACAAAAGGTACATCTTTTTGAAGAAGATTAGTAAGAGGCTTTGAAATCTTGGAGAAATCTTTAATAAATCTCCTATAAAATCCAACATGACCAAGAACACTACGAATACCTTTAACATCCCTAGGGTAGGGCATCTTCTCAATTGCTTCAACTTTAGCTCTATCAACTTCAATACCTCTCTCGGAAATTTTATGTCCCAATACAATTCCTTCATTAACCATAAAGTGGAATTTCTCCCAATTAAGAACAAGGTTAGTTTCTTCACATCTACTGCAAAACTTTATCAAGGTTTCGCAAGCAATTATCAAAAGAATTCCCATAGACGAGAAAAATCATCCATGAAAACCTCTACAATACTCTCACGAAGCCATGAAAAATAGCAGGACATGCATCTTTGAAAAGTAGCAGGGAGCATTACATAAACCAAAAGGCATACGCCTATAAGCATAAGTTCCATA